>NC_068450.1:34312632-34567632 GCF_023373465.1 Oncorhynchus keta
AGGCACGCACGAGCAGGCACGCACGAGCAGGCACGCACGAGCAGGCACGCACGAGCAGGCAGGCACGAGCAGGCAGGCACGAGCAGGCAGGCACGAGCAGGCAGGCACGAGCAGGCAGGCACGAGCAGGCAGGCACGAGCAGGCAGGCACGAGCAGGCAGGCACGAGCAGGCAGGCACGCAGCAGGCAGGCACGAGCAGGCACACACACGCACGAGCAGGCACACACACACGCACGAGCAGGCACACGCACGAGCAGGCACACACACACACGAGCAGGCACACACACACACACACAGGCACACAAGCAGGCACACACACACACAAACACACAAGCAGGCACACACACACACACAAACACACAAGCAGGCACACACACACACACAAACACACAAGCAGGCACACACACACACACAAACACACAAGCAGGCACACACACACACACAAACACACAAGCAGGCACACACACACACACAAACACACAAGCAGGCACACACACACAAGCAGGCACACACACAAACACACAAGCAGGCACACACACACACACACACACACACACACACACACACACAAGCAGGCACACACACACAAGCAGGCACACACACACAAGCAGGCACACACACACAAGCAGGCACACACACACAAGCAGGCACACACACACAAGCAGGCACACACACACAAGCAGGCACACACACACAAGCAGGCACGCACAAGCAGGCACGCACAAGCAGGCACGCACAAGCAGGCACACAAGCAGGCACACACAAGCAGGCACACACACAAGCAGGCACACACACAAGCAGGCACACACACAAGCAGCACACACACAAGCAGGCACACACACAAGCAGGCACACACACAAGCAGGCACACACAAGCAGGCACACACACACACACACAAGCAGGCACACACACACAAGCAGGCACACACACACAAGCAGGCACACACACACACACAAGCAGGCACACACACACACAAGCAGGCACACACACACACAAGCAGGCACACACACACAAGCAGGCACACACACACAAGCAGGCACACACACACAAGCAGGCACACACACACAAGCAGGCACACACACACAAGCAGGCACACACACACAAGCAGGCACACACACACAAGCAGGCACACACACACAAGCAGGCACACACACACAAGCAGGCACACACACACAAGCAGGCACACACACACAAGCAGGCACACACACACAAGCAGGCACACACACACAAGCAGGCACACACACAAGCAGGCACACACACAAGCAGGCACACACACACACACAAGCAGGCACACACACACACACAAGCAGGCACACACACACACACAAGCAGGCACACACACACACACAAGCAGGCACACACACACACACAAGCAGGCACACACACACAAGCAGGCACACACACACACAAGCAGGCACACACACACGAGCAGGCACACACACACACGAGCAGGCACACACAAGCAGGCACACACAAGCAGGCACACACAAGCAGGCACACACAAGCAGGCACACACAAGCAGGCACACACACACACACACACACACACAAGCAGGCACACACACACAAGCAGGCACACACACACAAGCAGGCACACACACAAAAGCAGGCACACACACACAAGCAGGCACACACACACAAGCAGGCACACACACACAAGCAGGCACACACACACAAGCAGGCACACACACACAAGCAGGCACACACACACAAGCAGGCACACACACACACAAGCAGGCACACACACAAGCAGGCACACACACACACAAGCAGGCACACACACACACACAAGCAGGCACACACACACACACACAAGCAGGCACACACACACACACACAAGCAGGCACACACACACACACAAGCAGGCACACACACACACAAGCAGGCACACACACACACACAAGCAGGCACACACACACACACAAGCAGGCACACACACACACACACACACACACAAGCAGGCACACACACACACACACACACACACACACACACACACACACACACACACACACACACACACACACACACACACACACAACAGGCACACACACACACACAAGCAGGCACACACACACACACACACAAGCAGGCACACACACACACACAAGCAGGCACACACACACACACAAGCAGGCACACACACACACACACAGCACACACACAAGCACACACACACACACACAAGGCACACACACACACAAGCAGGCACACACACACACAAGCAGGCACACACACACACAAGCAGGCACACACACACACAAGCAGGCACACACACACACAAGCAGGCACACACACACACAAGCAGGCACACACACACACAAGCAGGCACACACACACACAAGCAGGCACACACACACACAAGCAGGCACACACCGTCGATGGATTTGAGTGAAGGGTGATGGAGAGGAAGGGAGTGATGGCAGATTGGAAGCGATGCCAAAGCCCCCCACGTCTGCCATGATGATACGTCTCAATGACACAGTGATTGTAGCGTTACTGTAGCAGCACTCCACCTTATGGTTGGACTCCCCATCCAGACTGGCCGTGGTGACAAAGCAGGTCTCGTCCTCCCGGCTGGACTGCAGCAGGATGAGGTCACAGGGAAAGGTCTCATCCTCAACCACCTCCACCACATCCCCAACCTAGAGGAACAGTATACATCAGGTCCATACAGAGGACCATGCCAATTCCACCCATAGTCCCTAGGCCCTTGTGGATTTGTTTGGTATAAACAAATGGTGACACTTCCACAATCCTAGCCTATCAGAGGGCACGTTGGAGCTGTAACCAAGTTGCTTAAACCTGTCATATCTTCTCAGATCTACAAAAGTGCCTAGGGAGGTCTAGGGGTTGATTTGGGTCTGTGAAGCTACACTCAGTGTACAAAACATTAAGAACACCTTCCTAATATTGGGTTGCACCCCCTTTCATTTTTACAGTTGAAGCCGGAAGCTCTTGGTTCAGTTAGGATCACCACTTTATTTTAAGAATGTGAAATGTCAGAATAATAGTAGAGAGAATTATTTATTTCAGCTTCACATTCCCAGTGGGTCAGAAGTTTACATACACTCAATTAGTATTTGGTAGCATTGCCTTTAAATTGTTGGGTTAAACGTTTCAGGTAGCCTCCCACAAGCTTCCCACAATAAGTTGGGTGAATTTTGGCCCATTCCTCCTGACAGAGCTGGTGTAACGGAGTCAGGTTTGAAGGCCTCCTTGCTCACACATGTTTTTCAGTTCTGCACACAAATCTTCTATAGAATTGAGGTCAGGGCTTTGTGATGGCCACTAATACCAAGACCTTGCTGTCCTAAAGCCATTTTGGCACAACTTTGGAAGTATGCTTGGTGTCATTGCGACCAAGCTTTCCTGACAGATGTCTTGAGATGTTGCTTCAATATATCCACAATTTTCCATCCTCATGATGCCATCTATTTTGTGAAGTGCACCAGTCCCTCCCGCAGCAAAGCACCCCCACAACATGAGGCTGCCACCCCCGTGCTTCACGGTTGAAGGTGTTCTTCGGCTTGCAAACGTTCCCCTTTTTCCTCCAAACATAACAATGGTCATTATGGCCAAACAGTTATATTTTTGTTTCATCAGACCAGAGAACATTTCTCCAAAAAGTATGATGTGTATGATGAATTGTCCCCATGTGCAGTTGCAAACCGTAGTCTGGCTTTTTTATGGCGGTTTTGGAGCAGTGGCTTCTTCCTTTCTGAGTGGCCTTTCAGGTTATGTCGATATAGGACTCGTTTTACTGTGGATATAGATCCTTTTGTACCCGTTTCCTCCAGCATCTTCACAAGGTCCTTTGCTGTTGTTCTGGTATTGATTTGCACTTTTCGCACCAAAGTACATTCATCTCTAGGAGACAGAACGCTTCTCCTTCCTGAGCGGTATGACGGCTGTGTGGTCCTATGGTGTTTATACTTGCGTACTATTGTTTGTACAGATGGACATGGTACCTTCAGGAATTTGGAAATTGCTCCCAAGGATGAACCAGACTTGTGGAGGTCTACAATGTTTGATCTGAGGTCTTGGCAGATTTCAAGCTGTTTAAAGGCACAGTCAACTGGCACAGTGTATGTAAACTTCTGACCCAATGGAATTGTGATACAGTGAATTATAAGTGAAATAATCTGTCTGTAAACAAGTGTTGGAAAACTAACTTGTGTCATGCACGAAGTAGATGTCCTAAACGACTTGCCAAAACTATAGCTTGTTAACAAGAAATTTGTGGAGTGGCTGAAAAACTAGTTTTAAATGACTCCAACCTAAGTGAACGTAAACTTCCAACTTCAACTGTATCTTGCCCATTCACCCACTGAATGGCACACACACAATCCATGTCTCAAGGCTTAAAAAGCCTTCTTTAACCAGTCTCCTCCACTTCATCTAGACTGAAGTGGATTTAACAAGTGACCTCAATAAGGGATCATAGCTTTCACCGGGATTCACCTCTGTCACGGAAAGAGCAGGTGTCCTCAATGTTGACTGAATTGTATCATCTTCCTCCATTCTGCATCACCTACTTGGGATTACCATACCATAGAGCCATACAAGAACATGCCAAGATGCCAATTACCTCTCCCTCCCTCCCCATGTCCCTAAGGGGATATTTATTTCCGGGGAACTTGACAGAGGTGCAGCTTGCTAAAAGGTACCTTGATCTTCTCGCTCTCCTTGCATGCTCTCCGGCCGTCCTCCAGCACTGTCACCAGGTACTTATTCACCTCATTATCTGCCTTGTGCCGCAGCCAGTCCTCATAGCCCTGAGAGCGATGGCGGGAGAAGAGGGGAGTTGAGAGGAGGGGAGGAGAGAGGGTGGGAGAGAGAGAGAGAGAGAGAGAGAGAGAGAAGTAAGGAGGGAGAAAGAAAGATGGGGAGAAGAGAGAGCAGTAGATGGAGAGGGAGGGAAGAGGGTAAGCGAGAGTGAAATGGGACATGAAGAGAGGGCCAATAGAAAGTCAGTGTCAGAGGTCAGGGTAACAGGGATAGAGGAAGAAAGATGCCGGAGGGAGGGAGGGATTTTATCAAGTCAGTTAAGAACAAATTCTTATTTACAATGACGGCCTACCCCGGGCAAACCCTAACGACGCTGGGCCAATTGTGCGCCGCCCTATGGGACTCCCCAATCACGGCCAGTTGTGATACAGCCTGGAAACAAACCAGGGTCTGTAGTTACACCCCGAGAACTGAGATGGAGTGCCTTAGACTGCTGCGTCACTCGGGAGCTCGGGATGATGCAGGGATGAAACAGGAGGAGGATAGAGTGGGTGGTATGTGGATGGACAGAGAGAGGGAGCTACAAAGTCTGTTTAATAAGGGACTGACTGCAGGGCTCACCTAACCCAGTCTACAGAGCCTCCCCTTGTGTCCCACTTCAAAGCCTGGCTAAATGCAGCAGCAGCATCGCTAGCCGCTATCAGTGTGTCCCATATATATTTTTGGAAGGAAGTCCACCCTCCATTGTGCATTTCAAAAAGCCCTAGCAGCAGGCCACCAGAAAAGCCCATTCCTAAAACAATACATCTAAGAGCTTGGACACGCTTCAACAGAAAAGAGACTCCTCTGATCATTTGTTTCTATACGAGCGACTATAGTACCGTTTGGTCATGTTCCAAGACAACGTTCCCCTTCTCTTTAAAAGAAAATCACCATCGCATAGCCAGCATTACTTTGGCTATGACAGAACCATAGACAACGATTCCATACTTCACACCCCAAAAAATGTACTTTTACAGAAATGGAAAACAAATGTTTAACATGGAAGAGAGGTGGTGGAGACACATGGAGAGCCACAGAAATAGAGTCACTAGAATGTGAATGGCCCCTCAGAATGGGGATGCCGATTCTAGTAATTCTACATCTATTTGGGGGGTTAAAGGGGACAGTGCTGCCATTTCTTACCTGTTTGATGGCTGTGACAGTGATGACAAAGAACAGAGGTAGGCCACTAGTGACTGGGCTGGTGGGGGTGTCTACGATCACCTGTAGGAGAGAACAGCAGAAACTTTACGGACTATACAATCCCGTTCATGAAGTCTTAGGATAAAATGTACTACTAGCTCTAATAACTAGTCGACTAATTGTAATGGTAGCCTATATACTAAACTGTAGATAGGACTTATGACCTAGTCACAGTGTTAACGACTATCTCGACTACAACAAATGAATGCAGACAACTCAGTCTCGGCAGTTGTTCAGTACAGGAGTCATTTCCAAGACCATTTCTTAAATGAAAATAAACTTATGACAGATTCCTTCCTTGTATTGTGCGTGTGCGTATGCGTGCGCGCACCCGCCTAATCTCTCCGGTCTAACAGAGGGGCATGAGACATTTCATACCGAGACAGAGTGGGAGGAGAACCCAAGCAGCTTGGACCTGCAGGACATCTAATCAAGTGGGCCAGGGCCACTGTGGTATTTAATCTGCACACACAGGGGCTGGTGCCTGCCGCCAGCCTGGTTCTGGTGCCAACGTCTCAGACCACTGAGCAAGCTCTCCTCTCCTGCTGGGCTGCTGAGAGCAGTCCTCCACCGCAGGCCAGGGGCTGTAAAGGAATCTGGTGTGTGTGTGTGTGTGTGTACCTGAACCTGAACCACTAATGTTCCTAAAGAGCATGCCTGCACAGGGCCAATCAGGTAATCCCAAACAACCAGTGGCTCAGGAACACCGCCTGACTGGAGCTACAAGCCAAAAGCTTACCAGCAAAAACAGCCCCCAACGACATGCAACGATTGTGTAATTGTGTGTGTGTGTGAGAGAGAATGTGTTGTGTAGCATCTTAATGCTGTCACACGACAGATTTTACCCCCCTCTACCCTGATCCTGCAGCACGCAAAAGGCTCTCACCACCGGGGCTTCCACTGAGCAAGTGGCCTGTGTTACAGAACACACACACACACGTACACACACACGTACACACACACCAGTGCGCACAGAGTGGCTCTTATTTGTCATTCGGAGCATGAGCTGTACAAGCTGTCAGATAGGCATCCTCTGAGGCAGGAGCAGGAGACATGTTGTGAGCCCTCTCGGTCTGGTGTTCTCCTGCTTTCCTGTGAGGACTGACAATGAGGAACATACTGTTTCCCCACTAACACAGCCTCACTCTTCCGCTCACATACGCAGGGCAGCAGTAGGTCTAGAGGTTAAAGCGTTGGGCCAGTAACCGAAAGGTCGCGGCTTCGAATACCTGAGGCGACAAAGTGGAAAATCTGTCAATGTGCCCTTGAGCAAGGCACTTAACTCCAATTTGCTCCAGGGGCCCTGTACTACTATGGTCTACCCTGTAAAACCACACCTTTCACTGAACCTATCCGGTGTTGGTAACATTAACTAACATCGATGCAAGGGTAACAGTGCCCCTTTTTTTGACCGGGGCATGTTCGTTATTGGTTCACAATTTGCTTTTTTATTATCGTGATTAATTCACATTACTGTGAATGCCCCTGTGTGTGTGTGTGTGGAATATATATGTCTACAGTACCACTTTGTATAGCCGTTAGAGATGCTAATGATAGCCTAACTGTCTTCAGGTAGATGGAAAGGCAATTAAAAGGTAACTACAAAGTAGCCTATGCCTACCTGGCAGAATCATGATTATTTGCATAAATCCAGTGGCCATTAGTTTTGAAAACTCCATCAAATGAACTACAGAGATAGGCGGCGTGTCCATAACCTAAACTTCCACCTAAGTACATTGAATTGTCAAATTCTCGCAGTATCTCACAGGAATTTGGGACTTCACTAATTTTCTAATGCCGAAACCAGATTAGATCCATAAATCAGAGTTAACTGCCAAAAATATGATATGCAATATACTAAGCGCAAAAAAAAGCGAACAACCACAACATAGCCGATACAATGTCGAAACATGATTTTGTTTTGAGCGCAGTACCATTTGCTTGATTTTTAGCTAGCTAGGAAAACACATAGCACTCAGAAATAGATGGGTTTTACCAGGTATTGTTCATCCTTATCAGACAGGTTTTTTACATGGACAATACATTGGAAATAATATACGACAGCTTCTAGAAATAAAAGAACATCATGAAACATAAGAAGCCAGTTTTGGTATTTATAGCAGATTTTGAAAAGTCATTTGATAAAGTAAGAATGGATTTGATTTATAAATGCCCAGATTTTCGGTAATTCGGTAAGTTCGGTAATTCTCTTATAAAATGGGTAAAAATAATTTATAGCAACTCCAGGTGTAAAATATTAAATAACGGCTACTTCTCAGAGAGTTTTGAATTGTCAAGAGTTAAAAAAGGGTGTCCGCTGTCACCATATCTATTCATTATGGTCATCGAAATGCTACCGATTAAAATCAGATACAATAACAACATTAGCGGATTAGAAATCCAAGGCTTAAAAACAAAGGTGTCCATGTATGCAGATGACTCAAGTTTTATATTAAGTCCGCAAGCTTGATCCCTGCAATGTCTCATTGAAGATCTAGATCACTTTTATGTACTCTCTGGACTAAAACCTAATTATGATAAATGTACAATATTACGTATTGGATCCTTAAAAAAGTACAACTTTTACATTACCCTGCAGTTTAACTTTAAAATGGGCTGATAGTGAAGTAGACAGTCGGTATTCATATTACAAAAGATAAATAGCTCTCCACAATGAATTTCAATAGAAAACTTGTAAAAATAGACAAGATCCTGCAACCATGGAGAGGTAAATACCTGTCTATTTATGGAAAAATTGCCCCGATTAACTCCTTAGTCATATCTCAGTTTACGCACTTACTTATGGCGCTGTCTACTCCTGATGATTCATTTTTCAAATCATATGAGCATAAAATATTTCACTTAATCTGGGACGCTAAACCAGACAAAATAAAACGTGCCTATCTATATAATGAAAATGAATTGGGTGGGTTGAGATGATTAAATATAAAACCACCCTCTAAAAGCTTCACTCATTCAAAAGTTTTATTTGAACCCTAAATGGTTCAAGTAGATTACTAAGAAAAGCTCATCCATTGTTTAAAAGTGGCCTTTTTGCCTTTGTGCAGATTGCCATGTTTCATTTTCGATTAATTGAATATGATACTTTTAAAAAAAGTATATTTTTCAAACGAGCGTTGCAGAGCTGGCAACAATTTCATCCCCCTGAAAAGATAGAACAAATATTACAACAAATATCACAGCTGAACTCAAATGTGCTGGTTGATAAAATACGTGTATTTATATATATTGTTAATTGGAATGGTAGAGTTATGTCCTTCATGGAGTTATCAGAATTGTACGGGAAGGTCTGCTCAACCAATTGATCACAGAATTGCCCCAAAAAATGGCGGCGGGTGGCAGCGTGAGGAGGTAGAAAACTGGTCTGTCTGCCCAATATAAAGGATCAAAACTGGAGGAGGAATAAAAATAGCATAAATAGGAAAGTATACCAGTTTCATTTGAGGACCAGGATGTTGACAACTGTGCCATACAGAATACAAAATAGTTGGGAAGAGATTTGATGTACTGATTCCATGGCACATTCCAATAACATGTAGTTATTGAGCGGCTTCACTGCTAGTATATTGTATATTTCGAATATTAATAAATAATGTAAAAAAAATAATAAAAAATAAAAAAAAAGTAGAAATGACCCAGATATGTTAATATACAAATCATATACAATAGTGACATTTTACACCAGTGCAGCATGCTAGTGGACTGTACTGTTGAAATTAATTTGATCTGTGGGGATACGATGACACCTTATGCACGTAAATCCAAGACACTCCATTTAGTAGGATATTTCACGTTTCATATGATCTGTATTCATCTGGGAATGTCCATATATTACAATCCATATTACCTGTTACGAATTCGCAAAAAGTACAATATTTTACCAATTCTAGCTAGCATGCTAACATTAGCTAGGCTAGGGGTTAAGAGTTAGTCTTCACTATTATTATACAATGTAGAAAATAGTAAAAAAGAAAAACCCTTCAATGACTAGGTGTGTCCAAACCTTTGACTGATACTGTACATACAGAGCTGGAACGATAAACCGAAAAAGACTGACACCGATATTGCCCTCTTACGAAGCAAGTTTGCTTAGGTAGGTAGTTTCAGTGAATAGACTACATGTGCCTTTTACTGAGGAGTGGCTTCCATCTGGCCACTCTACTATAAAAGGCCAGATAGGTGGAGTGCTGCAGAGATGGTTGTCCTTCTGGAAGGTTCTATGGATCTATGTCAGAGTGACCATCGGGTTCTTGGTCCCCTCCCGGTCTCCCCGATTGCTCAGTTTGGCCGGGCGGCTAGCTCTAGGAAGAGTCTTGGTGGTGGTTCCAAACTTCTTCCATTTAATAATGTAGGCCACAGTGTTCTTGGGGACCTTCAAATGCTGCAAATGTTTTTTGGTACCCTTCCCCTGTGCCTCGAAACAATCCGGTCTCTGAGCTCTACGGACAATTCCTTCAACCTCATGGCTTGTTTTTTTCTCTGACATGCACTGTCAACTGTGGGACCTTACATAGACAGGTGTGTGCCTTTCCAAATGATGTCCAATCAATTTTAAATTTACCAAAGGTGGACTCCAATCAAGTTGTAGAAACATCTCAAGGATGATCACATGGGCAACCAGTGAAAAACAAACACTATTGTAAATACAACCCATATTTATGTGCACATCACTACAACACGGTTTATAGACATTCTTCACGTTCTTATTATGGGGTATTGTGTGTAGATTGAATCATTAAACATTTATTTTTATTTTTTTAGAATAAGGCTGTAAGGTAACAGAGTGTGGAAAAGGGGCCTGCATACTTTCCGAATGCTCTGTAGCCATCTAGCAACAATATCATATTACAGTTGACAATCGAGCTAACGTGTTTTGAGTTCCCACTTCCTCAGGTTGTAAATTATGTAGCATATAGGCTAGGCTAATATCCACACAACACGCAGGCAAATTCATTTCTAAATAAATCTCATCATACATGATCCTATTTTGACTGATATGTTGCACATCAAAATATTTATCATGCATTCCCTGAATATGCTTGATGAAATACCTAACTTATTTAATGTCTTACTTGGCACTGGAGAGTCAGTCTAGAGCCCTGCCGCTAATGTAACGCAACTGTGCATAACATTTTTATTTATTTATCGTTAGAGCAAAATGGGTCTATTTATTGAGATTAACGTACACACACCACCAGGCTAAGCGCTAAAGCATCTGAGACTGCTGTGATTACAGTTAAGAAATCTATTATAAAAAAAAAGGCAGAGATGGACTGGGGCACATTGAACCTTCAGCCAGAATGCAGAATCAGGAAAAACAGGGAACAGACTCTGCATTGTTTCTCTCCCTGGGACTCAAAAGAAGAGAGAAACAGTGAAACCACCCTTGCCTCTTCTACAGCTGCAGGTGTTTCCAGACAGACAGAGAAAACACTTCAATAGAATATGTGGAGCTGTGTGGACCCAGGTGTTAAAGACTCCTCAGTGGACCCACCAGTTCCATCTGATGAAGTTTTATTGAATATCTCCCACCGATCCACTCTCCTATCCCGGCCAAGCCCTGACCCTCACCACACTCCGTAAGTCTATTCAGGTCTATTCAGCAGAAAGCAGCTGTAACTAATGCTGCCTCCCGGCCCCATAGGTGATGGATGTTGGGTGGGAGCAGACTGAGGAGCACATTGTTTTTCGATCTAATAAATTGATAAAAGCCAATAGGGAGAGGGGCTAGATGCAGCCAGTCCAGTCTAGCTGCATCTGAAAGTGCTGAGGACAGTATTGTCCCCGACCGGTACACGGTCAGTCCCACCCGACCGCCAGGCCTGATTTAGTTTCGGGACACAATACTGCAGAGAGAGTGGCCACTACAGAGGGCACTATATCACAAACATTCCACAGCCATGCACTTAGTACAATATATTAAGTGAGCACCACTCCAATGTTCTCCCTAGCATTACCTAGGAGGGGCAGGCCATTTTCCCCTCAGCCTCATTAGTTTGGTGGAGTCTAGAAAATGTACGAGGGAAGGAGAGGTAATGTCACATGAATCACACAACTAGACCGTATCCCACCCGAATATCCACAAAACACCAGGCCCATTCCTCAAACTCGCCTCCTGCACACTGCACCAAAAACACTCAGACCTAGTCAGTCAAGAAGACGACTCCACAGAACTGATGTGAGATCTGACACTGAAAAACAGGGAAGAAGTGTGTCAGAGTGAGTGACTCACATCCCAGGGCAGGGGAGGAAATGGCCCTCTCATCCTCCCTCTCTCCCTCCATCTCCTGCCCCTGATCTGCTCCCATTCGATCAGGAGTCAGGCAGCAAAAGGCATGCAGGGCTATTTATAGGCGAGTGGTGCTTTTCTTATAAAAAAGGCAGCCAGAGTCTATTTGAGGCTCTCATAAGTACAGCGGGCTCCCTGGCTGCTGACGTCAGCGGTGCAGCTTTCGCTGCAGAGAGCGAGGCTCACCAACAGAGAGATAGAGACCATCACTAAACGGGGAGAGACCTGCTGAGAGATAGAGACCATCACTAAACGGGGAGAGAGAAACCTGCTGAGATGGACACCATCACTAACTGGGATGGATGAATGGAGAGATACCTGCTAATGGAGAGGGAAAGGGAGAGGGAGACTTGTTAACAGAGAGATGGAGAGAAAAAGAAAAGCTCAATAAGAGAGTGAGATACTAAGAGCAAGACATTGAACGGAGACTCACTAACTGAGAAAGAGGGGGAAGGAGGGGGGGGGTTGTGCGAGGTTTGGATTCTGGTAATTGAAAGGGTTTATTTTTGGCTGTGATGTGAATGCAGGTTGTTTGTGCTACACCGTGTGATATAATGGTAGGCTGCGTGGGGGGGAACTGGACAGTTAGGCTCTCTTCCAGAGAGGTTGGATTAGCTGAGAAATGGCATCCCACACGCCAGGCTGGGTAAACATGTGAGCACAGCCCATACCACCCCAAAACACATCCACACACAAGAGACACACGATTACAAAATCATGACTCACGTTTACACTGCACTTAAACCTTTCATCTTAAATCAAACACACTATGCACATTTAGTTAACTGCACACTCCAGTACATGTATTGCACACACAATACACTAAGATGAACCCACTGATAGAGAGAGATTCAAAATAGGTAAAGAACACTGATGGAGGAGGCTGTGCTGTTGGCTGGGGACATCAAATAACCAATGAACAGAGTTCAAGACCAACACATCTCTTCAACCTTGTTGGGGTAGGGCTGGATGAAATGGAAAAAAATGTAAACAGTGACATGTTTTGGCTCTGTAATCCAGCACTTTGAATGTGAAATTATGCAATGACTGAGGTTAAATTGCAGATTGTCAGCTTTAATTTGAGGGCATTTCCATCCATTCCACACACTTTTTGTGCATACTCCCCCTACTGCTGGGCAGTATACGTGTTTTGCGATATACCGGTATTGATGAACGGACCGGTTTTGGTTTTTACCTTCTATACCGGTATTTGAATGTTTGGTTTGTTAAATGTGATACGCAGTGTGTAGCGTCCATCTTTATAGTTTACTTCGCTACTTGAGTCTTCCCTCTCCACTCCCTCTATGCCACTTTCCACACAGACCTAGCTAAGCCCCGTCACTAATGGAGCGCATTTGATGTTCCTCAACCACGAGACACTTGCGTCATGGTCAATGCAGCATATGCAACACTGTAGTTGTAACTTTGCATCTTAATATAAATACTAGCATTCTATAATGACACTATTAGCTTGTGTTTCTTACATCTGCAAACAGCTAGTTTGTCTTTTCTTAGCAAGTTGGGCCTAAATCTTGTTAGCTGCTAATCACACGTACTGAGTAAGGGCAAGCGTAATTAGCTATACAGCCTGATAATACCAGTGATTGTGTAGACCTAAATCAACATGTTTGTGCAACAGTGTCTTCTAAATTAAAGTTGTAAACGCAAAGCAAGAATAATGTTAGCTACATGAAGTAGATAAGAGAATACATTCAACGTAGCCAAAGATTATAGGAAACGCATATAAACACATTCGTTCCTACCCTGTCGCAATAACTCCTCCCTGGCATTCTCATTCGTTGTCATGTCAAACACTGTATTAAAAAATGCCCACTATTATATTCTAACTACATAATTAGAATAGACATTAGTCCCATGATTCCAAGTGTTTTGCTCCAAATCACAAGTCAAATTGCAACATTGTTAAAAATAAGGCCCAGATTACTTGCCCATATCGTGCAGCCCTACATGGCAGGGTAGAAATGATCTCAAATGCAGAAATGGCTGAAAATTGATTTTTTTGCGGGTTGAAGTTGAATTGAACAGTATAAAACAAAATCAGAAAGGAGAAAGACCCATTGAAATCACATAGAATGTATGTGTTGCCACCCTGGGGTCACACAAACGACTCAAAGAAAATGTACAACTTTTATTATTAAAAAACAAAATATCAATAAAAAAAATTAAGTGATCTAATATGTTGGGCACATTGCCCAGCCCCAACTCCCCCTTATTTTAGTGGACCTAAAGTACTGTGACAAATGCAATTATATGTATTAAAGTAATAAAAAGTTAAGTATTTGGTCCTATATTCATAGCACACAATGACTATCAAGCTTGTGACTACAAATGTTGGATACATTTGCTGTTTCAGATTGTGTGCCCAATAGAAATGCTAAATAATCTAGTGTGTCATTTGAGTAACTTTTATTGGTAATAATATAATCTTTCTGAACACTTCTACATTAATGAGAATGTCACCATGATTACACATCTTGAATGAATAATGAGTGAGAAAATTAGACTCACAAGTCATACCGCAACGCCGAACAATAGACTGAGCATTTAAAGGACATTTCACCGCATATAGTCAATTCGGAAAGTATTCAGACCCCTTTACTTTTTTCACATTATAGCCTTATTCTAAAATGGATTAGTTTCCCCCCCTCAATCTACACACAATACCCCATAATGACAAAGCAAAAACAGGTTTTTAGTAATTGCACATTTAAAAATAATCACAAGTACTCAGTACTTTGAAGCACATTTGATAGCAATTACAGCCTCGAGTCTTCTTGGGTATGCTACAAGCTTGGCACACTTGAATTTGGGGAACTCCTCCCATTCTTCTCTGCAGATCCTTTCAAGCTCTGTTAGGCTGGATGGGAAGCGTAGCTGCACAGCTATTTTCAGGTCTCTGCAGAGATGTTTGATTGGGTTCAAGTCCAGATTCTGGCTGGGCCACAAGGACATTCAGAGACTTGTCCCAAAGCCTCTCTTATCCTGGCTGTGTGTTTAGGGTTGCTGTCCTGTTGGAAGGTGAACCAGTCAGGTCCTGAGCAAGTTTTCATCAAGGATCTCTGTAGTTTGCTCCATTCATATTTCCCTTGATCCTGACTAGTCCCCCGGTCCCTGCAGCATGATGCTGCCACCACGTTTCACCGTAAGGATGGTGTCAGTTTTCCTCCAGAACTTTGGCATTCAGGCCAAAGAGTTTAATCTTGGTTTCATCAGACCAGATAATCTGGTTTCCCATGGTCTGAGTGTCTTTAGGTTCCTTTTGACAAACTCCAAGCAGGCTTTCATGTGCCTTGTACTGAGGAGTGGCATCCGTCTGGCCACTACCATAAAGGCCTGATTGGTGGAGTGCTGCAGAGATGGGAGAATCTTCCAGAAGGACAACCATCTCCAAACAGAAACTCTGGATCCATGTCAGAGTGACCATCGGGTTCTTGGTCCCCTCCCTGACCAAGGCCCTTCTCCCCGATCAGTTTTCCAAGAGTTAGCCGCCCAGCCAGAGACTTGGTGGTTGTAAACTTCTTCCATTTAAGAATGGAGGCCACTGTGTTCTTGGGGACCTTCAAATGGTGCAGCTTTTTTTGCCACCGTTTCCCAGCTCTGTGCCTGAACACAATCCTGTCTCGGAGCTCTACGAACAATTCCTTCAACCTCGTGGTTTGTTTATTTTTTTCTTTCTGTGGGACCTTAAAATAGACAGGTGTGTAGCATCATCAGCCAGACTTATTTTATGTTTCCACTGGATCAGGGCATGACATTTTTCCCATTCACACGGAGTGGTTATCAAAAGGGAGAGAGCTGGAAAGATTTTAAAAATACATTGAACTACTGTCCTCAATGGATGTATGGATGGGACCACCCATACGTAGAATGTATGCACACATGACTGTAAGTCGCTTTGGATAAAAGCGTCAGCTAAATGGCATATATTATTATTATTATTACGCCGAGGAACTTAAAACTTACTACCCTCTCCACTACTGTCCCATCAATGTGGATGGTTAGTGAGCATTTCTCCTTTGCCAAGATAAATCAATCCACCTGACAGGTGTAGCATATCAAGAAGCTGATTAAACAACAGGGACACAGGTGCCCCTTGTGCTGGGGACAGTAAATGGCCGTTCTAAAATGTGCTGTTTTGTCACAACACAATACCACAGATGTCGTAAGTTGAGGGAGGGTGCAATTGGCATGCTGACTGTAAAGTCCCCCAGAGCTGTTAACAATTTAATATTCTTTTCTCTACCATAAGCCCCCAAGCATTATTTTAGAGAATTTGGCAGTACGTCCAATTCGCCTCAAATGCAGAACACGTGAATGGCGGTGTGTGGACGGGCGGTTTGCGGAAGTCAACGTTGTGAACAGAGTGCCCCATGGTGGTGGTTGGGTTATGGGATGGGCAGGAACAAGCTACGGACAACGAGCATTTTATCAATGCAATTTGAATGCACGGAAATATCGTGACTAGATCCTGGGGGCTATTGTGAGGCCCATTTTTAAAAGGCATCTGTGACCAACAGATTCATATCTGTATTCCCAGTCATGTGAAATCCATAGATTAGGGGCTAATTCATTTATTTCAGTTGGACCGATTCGCATTTGAACTGTAACTGAGGCGGACCCCAATTAGTCGACTGGTTGATTGTTTGGGCCATAAACGGTTGGTCGCCCAAAATTTTCTTTAGGTTGAGCAACAGCAAATATATATTTATTACTTTATGGCACACGAGAGACACCTGTCTGATTTGCGGCCATCTCAGTGAACTAATCCATCGCAGACGATTAGAGTAATCCATTGTGGAGGTCACGTGGATGGCACAGTCCAAGAAGGGGAGGGTGGCCAAAATGCACGTCTCTCTCCAGAATGTGCTCTCCGACCAATTTGTGCACATGCATTGTGTGAATTCTTTGCATATATCAATTCTCCATTACATACATCACCAGCAGTACCCTACATTTACCTTTAATTCCTAATCTACAATGTTTGGTTATGGTCATTTCTGTAAATGCATTCAATATATTATTCCAGGCATTTCCATTGTCAAAGTAGACACGTAGTTTGCAGTGCGCACAACCTATGCTACACTTGTGATAAATAAGTTAGTTTATTTCATTCCATTTATGAGCTGTCAATTTAGGTCATTGTCTTTTGTTTGGAGCGCTACAGTCATTGTGGAGTAAGGATGCACACCGGATTACAGATCGATGTAGGCCTATAGGCTACCTGGCCTGTGTGCAAATGTGGGCATATAACGCACCACCATAATGTTCTGGAGCTTCTCAAAGTAATATGTTCTTCCCCTCAAACAAAGTATATTTTTACATCCATTGAGGACAGTAGTTCAATGTATTTTTAAAATCTTTCCAGCTCTCTCCCTTTTGATAACCACTCCGTGTGAATGGGAAAAATGTCATGCCCTGATCCAGTGGAAACATAAAATAAGTCTGGCTGATGAGCTCTTAACCCTTGGACAAATAGCCTACAGTGTGTCTGGCTCACTCACTGGCACCGGGAAACTGAGGGGCCCAGAATATTTTATATGTTTGAAGTTAATTTGCAGACAAGCCATGCGTAACCAATGTGATTTATAGGATATTTATTTTTCAGGGTATGTTCTACCTGCAGGCTGCAATGTTTTATTTGTTGGCTTTATGTAAGCTACTTTTACATAAATTAAATGAAACTGTTACACAAAATGTCCATATGAAAACCATAACTGGCACGAAATAGTCAGATAAATTGGCATTCCACATGAAAAGGTTGCAGACTCCTCGTGTAGCCAATTGCCGACAACTTCAGGAGAGTAATAGCAGAATCTGGTAAAGCCAGCAGGAGGATGGTCGGGGCAGGTTCTCCTCTTCTGGTTGTCTTGATCTTTGGCTCCCTCGAGTCAATGGTCTTATTTAAATCAAACAGCATCAACCATGCATATAGTTGATTTTATTAAAATACATGGGTGCGTATATTGAAAAATTCACGTTTCAAATTTCTATTAATCAATTGGTCGACAGAACAGACCACTTTCGGTCAAACAAGATTTATTTTAGTCGGGGACAGCCTTAACTTAAATATTTGACATTGTTGCCGGTTGTGTTATATTATTGTTCATTATAATTAGGCAGCTGCTGTCTGACAATGTGATTTGTAACTTCTCAAGCTAATGTTTTCATTAGGTTACGTTTAGCTAACCGTTAGGCTAGCTAGCTACCGCAGATGCCAACGTGACTGTTCTATTTAGTCTAATCAATAACTGCAGAGGCACGAACATCAAGCTCAGCACCAGGAACTATCGTAAGTCACATCAAATCTATTAAATCTTTCCATGACGAGCAAATAAATATACTGGAGCTAGGCATGCACGCGGTCCGCGGCAGGTAGCCTACCGGTTAAGAGCTTTGGGCCGAAAGTTGTTGGTTCGATTCCCGGAGCCGGCACGGTGGAAAAATCTGTCAATCTGCCCTTGAGCAAAGCAGTTAACCCTCAACAACTCCTCCTCCCTGGGCATCAATTAAGGCAGCAACCTGCACCTCTCTTATTCAGAAAGGTTGGGTTAAATGCATAAGACACATTTCGGTTGTGTAACTGACTAGTTATCCCTTTTCACTGTCTTGTCGTCATGGTTGGTGTGTTTATAAGTAGGCTACACCTACTGTAGTTATTAGGATGCAAGTTGATTGTTAATGCAGTGACCGACTGGTGTCTGTTGGGAAAAAGTATTCTGTGTGAAGGTCCGTATGCGTGATCCATTGCCATGAGGGCGGTGGGTGGACAAAGTTGTTGTTTGAGTGTGTATTGATGGGGGCAAAGTGTAAAATGTTGGCTGAAGCACTGACTACGTGTCCTACAGACTAACCATGCTGCTGCTGCTGACCTTGACATAAGCTTCAGTAGTACAGAGCCTGTAAACCCATCAGACTTTAAACAAGCCAGGACAGCCAAAAGTAGTAATGAAAACAGACTACCCGGTTGAGAAAACAAAAACCACCAATAACACAACTGTCCACAAGACTGTGGACTGTCCACAAGTGCTGCTCAAACTTTTACACCATTTGCTAAAAGCCCCATTGACTCAGAGTGTAACAAAACACCATTCCACAGTACCCTTTTTAATTCATTGTATGGTTACACATCTTCATGACCAGTCAACATGTCATTCCATGAAATCTTCTCCAAGAGGTTGAAGCAGTGGGTGGTGAAGAAAGTGGACAAGAGGCTTGTCCAGCTGGCTGTGGAGTTCAGAAAGGGCCAGACAGTGTTCTACAAGGAGCCAGAGCCACAGTTCCCCAAACCCAACATCACCAAAGCCTGCTAAACCAGCTGCCATTCCCCAACACAAGAAGTTCACCAGACTGATGTTGTAGTATAATATTGAATGCCAAGTATGCTCACAACTGCATTGTGTTCCAGATATTGCTAGCTGTCGTACATATGTATATAAGTGTTTTATATAACTTTTTTTTTCACTAGTACTGACAAGTGGCTAAATGATTCCAGCTTTATCAGAAACCTATAAAGTGTTGATTTCAACTTATTGATCAATTCATTGTGATATTCATTAAATGTATTTGGATAAACTCGCATCAATCTTAGTGCTAAAACAAATGATGCAGGGAGTTTGTGTATCATTTAAACTAATTGGTTGGCAAGTAAACATGTTTCAATAAAACAGTAGGTTAGTCTGTCAATATAGCAAATAAATAGACATGGCTTGTATTCAAGACAGCGTTTAATTGCTCTGAAGACCGAGGTGAATTTACACAGCAGTGCACGGTTAACATAGCTCCAGTGAACCTGTAATCTAGTACCGCCACTGTTTTGAAAAGACTGCCTTCAAGGGTGAGACGAAGAAAGAAATGATGGCTCCTGTCTGGCTGTAGTCTTACAAAGCCAGGGAAAATGAGTCAGCCTAGAGATCCTGCAACGTCCCGGAAGATAGGAACATCGTTGAGACAAGTCCAACGGCTCTATTGAACTAACAGAAACATATTTACTCGTGTGATCGGCGAAACACAAAAGCCACAATAATAGCTACAAACATCTCCGTTAATTTTTAAATCACAACAGGCTTAATCAACCAATGACGTCATTGGTTGAAGTCTCCCGGCACAGAATTTTTAAAAAAACTACAGCTATAGTCTATAATGTCTGAAACACCTCATCACTCAAAATTAAGACCAGAAAAACCAGAAAACCAGAAAAACACACAAATAGAGTCTAGTGGTGAAGTTCCCCTTTAATTTACAAGAAATAATGTTCATTGATGGTACCATTTTTGTTGGTACTTTTACCCCTTTTTCGTGATATCCAATTGGTAGTTAGTCTTGTCCCATCACTGCAACTCCCGTACGGACTCGGGAGAGACAAAGGTCGAGAGCCATACGTCCTCCGAAACACAACCCTGCCAAGCCGCACTGCTTCTTGGCACACTGATCGCTTAACCCGGAAGCCAACCGCACCAATGTGTCAGAGGACACCGCGTACAACCGGCCCGCCACAAGGAGTCGCCAGAGCGTGATGGGACAAGGACATCCCGACCAGCCAAACCCTTCCCTAAACCGGACGACGTTGGGCTAATTGTCTCGCTCAACGGCCACGGCCGGTTGTGAGAGAACCCGGGGCTGAAGGGACACCTCAAGCACTGTGAAACAGTGCCTTAAAGTGCTCTGCCACTCAGGAGCCATAACTTGAGAAGTTGAGAAACATTGTTAGAAAGTTCTCAATTCTAGTAAAAATCCTGTCAATGTGTTTCGGTGTCCCTGTGACCAATTCTGTTGGACAAAACCTCAAATGCAAATAGCGAGTTGAAAGCACTTGTCAGAGAGGAAGAAGTGATCTATCATCGTTGTTGTGTACGTGGCAGGGCTTGGTGTGTGTGTGTGTGTGTGTGTGTGTGTGTGTGTGTGTGTGTGTGTAAACAGAGGAGGCGGCGAAGCGAGAGGTTTCACTCTTATGACAAAGCCTTTCTATGGACTTATTTTGGACCTAAGCTTGTCGCTTGCTTTCCCGCCTTTGGTACAAGGACTCCCAATGTTAGGGGGGAGAAATTAGCACTTTGTCATTATATACTGATCTCTAGTTTAAATGGGAAGGTAAGCAAGGCACTGAAGAAGATATTTCAAAAAAACATGAGAACAAGCAGACAAACTCAAAAGTGGGGGGAAAAAAATCCTTGATTCTTGGATACAGGCATTTGAAAGTGCAAAAACATAACATTGAAATAAAATCGAGATCGCCCAGCCCTACCATGAGGTTTCTAGACTAGTTCTCTGACACGAGCATGATGACTACTGGTAGGCTACTCTATTTATACCAGCCAGCCACTCCATGATCTTATCCTCTCAGAATGTTATGCATCCAGCTCTTCATCTCCCAGAAGAATCTCCCTGACGCTCAATACACTGGGCCAGATTACACTGGGGACAGGCTGTTTAGACCTTTAGTTTAGGTTACAGTTGTTACAGAGAGAGGTGGTTAGTTTCCATCTCCTTGGGTTAGAGGGAGAGCGACGAGGGAGACAGAGAAATTGTAGATTTTTTTTTAATCGTCGCTGGGCAGATCTTTTGGCCTTATAGAAGAGATGTGGAAGAGAGGTAGAGAAAGGGACCTAACACAGCAGAGGTGAAAAACTTCTGAGGTGCGTTTTTCTTTCTGTAAAGGTTCACTTCTGACAAAATCGGAAGTTGCTCAGACTCTTTCCATTTCCCCTGAAAACCGGATGCATCCGTTTGATGCCCCACACAGGGTGGGAATGGTGTGGTTCAGTTGTGAGCACTGACCCGACGAATAAACATGTGCTTTGACTCTGGCTCAGCCCTCTCTCTCAGCCCACTCACACTTTCCACTGAGCAGTGGAGGAGAGGCTTACCCACACACACCCAGTTTCACAACTGCCATAAATAGGTTAAACTCGCAAAACGCATACAGAGGATGACATGCAAATACACACAGGCCTGACCACAGGAAGTCAAATTGACTGTTTCACACGTTCTACAAACACACATTCAGTGACAAATGCATACCTATACCCCAAAAAATTACACACACACGTTTTAAAATAAGGCTGTAACACACACACATTTTAAAATAAGGCTGTAACAAAATGTGGAAAAAGTCAAGGCGTCTGAATACACTGTGTGTGTGTGTGTGCTCGCATCCGCTACAAGACCATGGTGCTTGCCTACGGAGCTGTGAGGGGAACGGCACCTCAGTACCTCCAGGCTCTGATCAGGCCCTACACCCAAACAAGGGTACTGCGTTCATCCACCTCTGGCCTGCTCGCCTCCCTACCACTGAGGAAGTACAGTTCCCGCTCAGCCCAGTCAAAACTGTTCGCTGCTCTGGCTCCCCAATGGTGGAACACACTCCCTCACGACGCCAGGACAGCGGAGTCAATCACCACCTTCCGGAGACACCTGAAACCCCACCTCTTTAAGGAATACCTAGGATAGGATAAAGTAATCCTTCTCACCCCCTTAAAATATTTAGATGCACTATTGTAAAGTGGCTGTTCCACTGGATGTCATAAGGTGAATGCACCAATTTGTAAGTCGCTCTGGATAAGAGCGTCTGCTAAATGACTTAAATGTAAATGTAAATGTAAAGCTTGGTCGCAAATGGGTCTTCCAAATGGACAATGACCCCAAGCATACTTAAAGTTGTGGCAAAATGGCCTAAAGACAACAAAGTTAAAGTACTGGAGTGGCCATTACGAAGCCCTGAACTCAATCCTATAGAAAATGTGTGGGCAGAACTGAAAAACTGTGGGTGAGCAAGGAGGCCTTCAAACCTGACTCAGTTACACCAGCTCTGTCAGGAGGAATGGGCCAACATTCACCCAACTTATTGTGGGAAGCTTGTGGAAGGCTACCTGAAACATTTGACCCAAGTTAAACAATTTAAAGGCAATGCTACCAAATACTAATTGAGTGTATGTGACCTTCTGACCAACTGGGAATGTGATGAAAGAAATAAATCACTACTATTATTCTGACATTTCACATTCTTAAAATAAAGTGGTGTTCCTAACTGACCTAAGAGGGAGTTTTTACTGGGATTAAATGTCAAGAACTGAAAAACTGAGTTTAAATGTACTTGGCTAGGGTGTATGTAAACTTCCGACTTCAACTGTGTGTGAAATACTTTTTGATATAAAAATATTAAATACATATCAGGGCTGGGTTTGGCTAACATACTAGGGCTTGGAATTGCCAGGGACCTCACAATACGAAATAGCACCATACTTCGGTGCCGATATGCTATGCATGATGATGCTCACAATTCTATATGTATTGCGATTCAATACTGTGATTTGATTGAGATTTGAGACGTTCCAAACATATTACTTACTATATGCCTGCTGCAGAGAGACGAAAGAGAATGAGAAGTCATTTTAAAATCAGTCAGGGAAATAAAAGTGCTGAAAACATGTTGGCTCACTATTACAAAAGATGGAGAACAAGCTATAGCAGCGTTTCCCAAACTAGGGGACAGATACTGAAAAAAAAAAAAAAAAGAGTTGGTTCACAGAACCAGGGTTGCCAGTAACCTCTGCTAGCCGCTAGATGTGGTTGCAATAAACTAAGTGGTTTCTGTTTTCTTCCTACAAATATTGCACCATCTTTTGAACGGTCTAAGCTTCATACTATGACCCCATCACTGAAAGATTAGACTCCCAGGAACACGTATGGGTCCTCTGTTTCTCTTTACAAAACCCAAACAAGCTATTTTAACATTAACGCATATTCAACATACAAACGAGTCAGACGCATAAACACAACTCACCTGCACCAAAAAGATGATGAAGAAGTAGAAATTGGCAATTCTTCTGAACTGCTCAAACAGATTCTTTGGCAGAAAGTTCCACACCGTGTACTGGAAAGACAAAGAGAGAAGGCACCAATGAAATCCCATGAGAATGAGAAAAACAATCTAAGCCTACCCACTGGATCCTGGGTCTCTGTAAACCACTATTTTACAGTTCTCTGACATCCCTGTTTTTCAACGTCTTTACAGTAGAGGACTAGTAGGACATATTAAATCATTTCCATCCTCTGTGCGTGTGTTTTCCCAGTGAGTTGGTGCTGCCCTCTGAACCACCTGAGACCCAGGGAGCCAGTCTTCCCTCTCAGTCCCTGGGGGGCCTGCAAATATTCCAATGATTCGGATTAGCGACATCTCTCCTTAAATTTGCCCAGCCCTGAAAGGAGAGCCGATTACCTTAAGTTGGAGGCAGATCCTACTTTTTTCGCTCTTTCTTTTAAGTGGGCATGACTGCGGATACTCCACACAGTAGCTGAACGAGACACTGATGTTGCCACTATCCCCCCGAGACAGCCCAACAACACCCCGGTGGCAACTTAAACCACACAACAGGCTAATACAGGTGGCGGAAAACACAGAGACACACACCACTGTTGAGAGGGGAGTGTAGAGGAACGTATTTGCATGGAGACAGAGAGAGAGTGCTGAAATGCAAACGATAGCAGAAAGGGACCATTTCATTTTGCCAGAGAGAAGAGAGTAGTAATAAGAGGAGGAGCGTGAGGGGGGAGGGCAGGAGAGAGTGAGGAGAGAATGAGGAAGGGGAATGAGGGAGGAGAGAGTGAGGGAAGATAGTTCAGGGAGAGAAGGAACTGCGAGGGAGTTGTAAGGAACAGGATAATGGGAAGCAGGTGCATGGTAGAAGTGTAAACACCACAGCCAGGGTAATTAACGACTGTTTACACGGTCACACTGGAGGACGAGAGACATTGATTGGCCCATTCCCAGTGGGACCCTCTGCACCACTATAAAAATCCCCTTCCTCTCCCTTCCTTCCTCATATACATGAATCTAAACCCCCAGCCAGCCCTCCTCCTCAGACCCACACCCTTAGCCCTGACAGGGGGGAGAGATTTAGGGGGGCTCAGAGAACCAGAGGGGCAGCTTGAATCGCCACCCCTGCCTGCTGGTACATCAATAGTAGCAGTGTATTTTACCACCACAGACGGAGCTCTCCTGACAGACAAATACTGGCCTTCCATTGGGGAGGAAGACGAGCGTGCGGGGAGGAAGACGCGCGTGCGGGGAGGCAGTGGGAGGAAGACGCGCGTGCGGGGAGGCAGTGGGAGGAAGACGCGCGTGCGGGGAGGCAGTGGGAGGAAGACGCGCGTGCGGGGAGGCAGTGGGAGGAAGACGCGCGTGCGGGGAGGCAGTGGGAGGAAGACGCGCGTGCGGGGAGGCAGTGGGAGGAAGACGCGCGTGCGGGGAGGCAGTGGGAGGAAGACGCGCGTGCGGGGAGGCAGTGGGAGGAAGACGCGCGTGCGGGGAGGCAGTGGGAGGAAGACGCGCGTGCGGGGAGGCAGTGGGAGGAAGACGCGCGTGCGGGGAGGCAGTGGGAGGAAGACGAGCGTGCGGGGAGGCAGTGGGAGGAAGACGAGCATGCGGGGAGGCAGTGGGAGGAAGACGAGCATGCGGGGAGGCAGTGGGAGGAAGACGAGCATGCGGGGAGGCAGTGGGAGGAAGACGAGCATGCGGGGAGGCAGTGGGAGGAAGACGAGCATGCGGGGAGGCAGTGGGAGGAAGACGAGCATGCGGGGAGGCAGTGGGAGGAAGACGAGCATGCGGGGAGGCAGTGGGAGGAAGACGAGCGTGCGGGGAGGCAGTGGGAGGGGAAAAAGAGAACGTGCTAGAGAAGAGGACAATTAGAATTCAAGAGGTGGAAGGAGAGAGGGTCGTCCACCAAGATGAAACATCACTGCGTAAGCGAACACTGAGCTGAGAGCGCAGAGTGGTCGAGCGAGCAGAGGATGGGTCCCACAAGCAAACGTGGCCTTCCATTGGGGAGGAGCATGAAAATATACAGGCATGGTACGAAACATCCCCTCGTTTTACGGTGTTGTGCAGACCACAGGTCGACGGTGTAAAACATGGCAGTATATCTTACCTTGGAAGAGACAATCCTGTTGTCACAGAACTTGGGGGGGATTAAAGCTTCGGTGGCGGGACAGGGCCGGTGGCCTACGTAGATGGTCCTGCTGTCTACCTTCCTCTCGTCCCTACCAAACTGTAGAGAGAGATGAACAGACGGAATTAGAAGAAATTCAGAGCCATGTATACAAGGTGTAAATATATGGCTTTAACTGACATTTAGACAACACCGGAACACCTCAGGAGACTAGAAATGTAAACAGTAGCCTAATGCCGTGAACCAGCAGACTAAACCCTGGGGGAAATTATACGATTCAACTCCACGATTTACGATGGAGTTGAGCGGCGACTAGTGTGGGAGGACTGGAGCTCCGACGTCACATAAAATTAAGACATTGTTCTGAATTACTTTGGGCTACCCTTTGGTTGCTAAAATCTGTATTTTTTTTTTTTAAATACCTATGCGATGGCGCTCCAGTCCGCCCATACTAGACGCAGAGTTTAGTCAGCTAGGGGGGAAATGTTATTCAAGTCCACTGCAAAGATGGCTTGTGCATAATGCCCACGGTCAGTAAATGAAGATGTAGTCCACATTAACGCATGGGGAGCGAAACAAATCAACGATACCATTCACCTCTACCACAGTGCAAAATCAGTGAAACAACGATACTGCTCTCACCTCTACGACAGCGCAAATCGGGTCGTGGAAAACCATTTTCCTTTCTTTAACTTCGAAGTCCTAAGTATTTCAGGTCCATAATATAAATTCAAATCAAGGCCATGAACCATAATATAATACCATCCAGTTGGAGGTGCAGAAAATAATTACAAAAAGCTCTTTGCAAACTTCAAAAGCAACGGCGCACCAAAAAAAGCTGTTGAACGCAAGCTAAGGTTCCACGGGGGACAAAGGAAAGTATTACATGGGTCAACGGACCAAAATGGAGGGTGGACCAGTTCAGTAATGAGTTTCATTTCTTCCCTCCAAGGTGGACAGTCGATGATTAGTCAGTTATAAAGCGCTGCCTCTGGGGAGAAGAGGCTGCTAACACCAGATTTATGGGCTCAGTTATCGCTTGTTCAGATGTAGACTGAGGAGGCAGCGCAGGCAAGGCCAAGTCACTTCAATGCACTGTGCTCTGCTGACCAAGGCCCTATGAACTCTCACATGACCAGAGAGAAGACCGAGCAAGGATGGGAGACCTTGGTAGACAGGGTCAGCAGGCAGAACCAGACTCCCGGTTTCCCCCAGCACAAGGTCACCTGTACTCAAAGCACAATTCTTTCATCTTCCTTAAAATGGCAATCTGGGTGACACACAGGATAAGAGCTTGAGTGAAAGGATGACTTTCTCCCCCACAGCTGAGGCCCATCTCTAGGTTCAGGAAGAACACTGATTCAATATCTTTCCTGTATCCTGTGGGAGTATCAAATGTATCAAGGCCATTTTCTCCCTCTCTCTCCAGGTCTTGGGCACCGCCATCTCCTCAAGAGAACAGATGAGACAGGGAGTGAAGACACACTAATACCCCCCCATCCCTTAAGTGGAAAGGACACCCATGATTTCAGAACTACTCTCTCTTATGCACCTTCAATCAACACCAGCCAACCAAGCCACAGAGCCTATATGAGGTGCTTCTGCCTGGTTAAAAGCACAAGCTCCACAGCCATTACGGAGGAAGTGAATTATTAAGGTTCTCCAGCTAAATGATCTGTAGACCTAATGCACTGGGGCCATGTGTGGCGTTGACAGCCGTCGGTCAGAGACGCCACCGACAGACAACTGATCTGATCATGGACCAAACGCCACAGTGCCTGTGAAGTGTGAACAAAAGCAAGCTAGACACTGAGGTGTCCACCGACTGTACTGGGGACAGCTTAGATCAAAGCACAGACTTGAATCAAGGGCGGCTCATTAGCTATGCATGAGGAACAACATGGTTCTCGTTAAAGGCGGAGTGAGATTTCAAAAGGCAAATGTCTCCCTGTGCAGAAATTGAGATGCAGACAGTCCTGTTGTCTCCCAGTCTGGGAAGAGCCAAGTGATTGCATAATGCTCCGTCAGGCATGAGAGAGAGGAAGCGTTGTTCACACCTCAGTGTAGCTGTCAAACCTGTAATGCACTGCCCACCAGGCACAGCATAGCGCTCCTCCAACAGGACAGACCGGATGGACCGGCGTGGCAGGGAGATGAGGGGAGAGGGTGAGGGCGGCGTGCCAGGGCGATGAGGGGAGAGAGTGAGGGAGAGGAAGCACAACCAGTTCCAAGGACAAGAACACATACAGGTTTTTCTATTTCAAAACAGAAAATAGGTCTCGTAACCTTATGTAGCTCACACTACGGAGTGGGACCGCCAAAAGAAGAGCATCTTATTCTCAACCGTTCTCCCTCCGAGGGACCCTCCACTCGGATCATTTTCTCCCCAGGTACTCAGTGAAGTACACTTCAAAAATGCCTGCTTCCGTCGTAATAAGACCATTAGAGATTGAGAAAGCAACACATAATGCATCCCTAATGACAGAACGTTGGGTAAAAGCAGGCAGCACAGAAACTAAGTGATCACACACACACACACACACACACAACTACCCTCCCTGGACAATGCAAATTTCACACTGCAAATAAAGGAACAATTTACAAAAATGAGCCTTGAAGCAGAGAATACAAATATTCTCAGTGGCTTTGGCTTCGACTGTAGACCCATTTCCCCATTCAGACCACTGTGGGTTAGTTATTACCCATTGCTACCCTACTTTTCATCTGAGACAGTCTCTCTCTATGGGAGTCATTAACCGCGAGAGCGACGACATTGCAATGCTGCCTGAAGGTTAGAGCCACAGTAAGCAAACACTGACTGGGGATTTTAAACAAATGAAGAAGTTATTGAACAACCAGCCACAAACTAGATTTCATGGAAGTGGACATTTGGGACCGTTTTCAACAGAAACATAAGACAATTCAGAGGATACAAATCATGCCTTAAATTAAACTGCATATTAAAAAGAGGAAGAGGTCCAATGAAAACTCCCTGGGGACCAATAGATAAGAAGAGCTGTGTTGAATGGTCATCGATTTAGGAGGGAATGTCAGTGTAAAATAATGAGGGTCAGACCATAGGGCCAAATTCATTTTTGCACCGTTACGTGATCGCAATAATCATCTCCAAAAACAGTGCAGTCGAGGCCAAGCTATATAAGGAAAGGCGAATGTAAGGGAAAAGTCAAATTGATGGAATTATCTTTGCCTCTTAGTTAAAGGACAAACTAGGCAGCTCAAAGCCAATAATGGAAGAATGCAAAAGCAAAATTATAGAGAAAGTGCCAAGACGTCGAAGTTTGACAGTGGATTCCTGCTCGATGAAAATGCATTAGCTACAACAGAGAGATGCGGATCAATAAAACAAACATGGAACACTCAATTGAGCCGAGACCCAACTGCTGGGAAATAAACAGTGCATTAGAGGATTGACTAGAGCTCCCAACTTTACATTATTAGATTATGCTTTAAAGGAAATTAGGCACACATTGTTAAACAGGAAGAGGCTGGTACGGAGAGGAAAATCGCATGGCATTCAAGGTGGAGGCAACAGAATGCTGCATTCTGCCATTGCCAAACCCCGGACGAAGACATCACAGTCTGACGACACCGTGTCCTGTCTCTTTTCCGAGACCTAGGACGGGCAAAACATCTAGGAACTGACGAGTACCGAGTTCTGGTTTCTCTCAAAACATGAACTGGCAAGATAAACCACCATCCTGTTTGCCAACAGGATGGTGCAACCATGACAAAATTAAATTAGAATAGCTTCCATCATGTCTGGTTGGAATTTTGTTCACCTTTATAATGCCGATTACAATATAGGTGTACAATACAGTACATTCTCTAAAGACACCTCCATCTCCATCATATGCAGCAACACCCTCCCCCCTCCCTTCCTGAAAACCCATCTCTGCTTGGCAGCCGGCCACCAGCACAATGCAAAACACACAGGGATGAGCTACTCCTGGAGAACCAGCAGACAGTGGCATGGTGCATATCACAGCCATACTGCAATCCACAAAGCTAACAGCAACATGGGTGTCCAGGTGAAGGGGCAGGCAAGCCCTCTTTGAGCCAAACTGACAACACACACAAAAACAATACAGGCACAGTTACCCGGATACACAGGCACACAGTTACCCGGATACACAAAAACAACACAGGCACACAGTTACCCGGATACACAAAAACAATACAGGCACACAGTTACCCTCACACACAAAAACAATACAGGCACACAGTTACCCTCTCACACACAAAAACACACACAGTTACCCTCACACACAAAAACACACAGGCACACAGTTACCCTCTCACACACAACAACAATACAGGCACAGTTACCCTCTCACACACAACAACAATACAGGCACAGTTACCCTCTCACACACAAAAACAATACAGGCATAGTTACCCTCTCACACACAAAAACACACAGGCACACAGTTACCCTCTCACACACAAAAACAATACAGGCATAGTTACCCTCTCACACACAAAAACAATACAGGCATAGTTACCCTCTCACACACAAAAACAATACAGGCACAGTTACCTGGATACACAAAAACAATACAGGCATAGTTACCCTCACACACAAAAACACACAGGCACACAGTTACCCTCTCACACACAACAACAATACAGGCACAGTTACCCTCTCACACACAAAAACAATACAGGCACAGTTACCCTCTCACACACAAAAACAATACAGGCATAGTTACCCTCTCACACACAAAAACAATACAGGCATAGTTACCCTCTCACACACAAAAACAATACAGGCATAGTTACCCTCTCACACACAAAAACACACAGGCATAGTTACCCTCTCACACACAAAAACAATACAGGCATAGTTACCCTCTCACACACAAAAACAATACAGGCATAGTTACCCTCTCACACACAAAAACAATACAGGCATAGTTACCTGGATACACAAAAACAATACAGGCATAGTTACCCTCTCACACACAAAAACACAGGCACACAGTTACCCTCTCACACACAAAAACACACAGGCACACAGTTACCCTCTCACACACAAAAACAATACAGGCATAGTTACCCTCTCACACACAAAAACAATACAGGCATAGTTACCCTCTCACACACAAAAACACAGGCATAGTTACCCTCACACACAAAACACACAGGCACAGTTACCCTCTCACACACAAAAACAATACAGGCATAGTTACCCTCGGATACACAAAAACAATACAGGCATAGTTACCCGGATCACACACAAAAACAATACAGGCACAGTTACCCGGATACACAAAAACAATACAGGCACAGTTACCCTCTCACACACAAAAACAATACAGGCATAGTTACCCTCTCACACACAAAAACAATACAGGCATAGTTACCCTCACACACAGTTACGCGGATAAACAAAAACAATACAGGCATAGTTACCCTCTCACACACAAAAACACACAGGCACACAGTTACCCTCACACACAAAAACAATACAGGCACAGTTACCCTCTCACACACAAAAACAATACAGGCACAGTTACCCTCTCACACACAAAAACAATACAGGCATAGTTACCCTCTCACACACAAAAACAATACAGGCATAGTTACCCTCTCACACACAAAAACAATACAGGCATAGTTACCCTCTCACACACAAAAACAATACAGGCATAGTTACCCTCTCACACACAAAAACAATACAGGCATAGTTACCCTCTCACACACAGTTACGCGGATACACAAAAACACACAGGCATAGTTACCCTCTCACACACAAAAACAATACAGGCATAGTTACCCTCTCACACACAAAAACACACAGGCACACAGTTACCCTCACACACAAAAACAATACAGGCACAGTTACCCTCTCACACACAAAAACAATACAGGCACAGTTACCCTCTCACACACAAAAACAATACAGGCATAGTTACCCTCTCACACACAAAAACAATACAGGCATAGTTACCCTCTCACACACAAAAACAATACAGGCATAGTTACCCTCTCACACACAAAAACAATACAGGCATAGTTACCCTCTCACACACAAAAACAATACAGGCATAGTTACCCTCTCACACACAGTTACGCGGATACACATAAACAATACAGGCACAGTTACCCGGATACACAAAAACAATACAGGCATAGTTACCCTCTCACACACAAAAACACACAGGCACACAGTTACCCTCACACACAAAAACAATACAGGCACAGTTACCCTCTCACACACAAAAACAATACAGGCATAGTTACCCTCTCACACACAAAAACAATACAGGCATAGTTACCCTCTCACACACAAAAACAATACAGGCATAGTTACCCTCTCACACACAAAAACAATACAGGCATAGTTACCCTCTCACACACAAAAACAATACAGGCACAGTTACGCAGATACACAAAAACAATACAGGCACAGTTACACAAAAACAATACAGGCACAGTTACGCGGATACACAAAAACAATACAGGCACAGTTACGCGGATACACAAAAACAATACAGGCACAGTTACGCGGATACACAAACAATACAGGCACAGTTACCCGGATACACAAAAACAATACAGGCACAGTTACGCGGATACACAAAAACAATACAGGCACAGTTACCCGGATACACAAAAACAATACAGGCACAGTTACGCGGATACACAAAAACAATACAGGCACAGTTACGCGGATACACAAAAACAATACAGGCACAGTTACCCGGATACACAAAAACAATACAGGCACCGTTACGCGGATACACAAAAACAATACAGGCACAGTTACGCGGATACACATAAACAATACAGGCACAGTTACGCGGATACACAAAAACAATACAGGCACAGTTACGCGGATACACATAAACAATACAGGCACGTTACCGGATACACATAAACAATACAGGCACAGTTACCCGGATACACAAAAACAATACAGGCACCGTTACGCGGATACACAAAAACAATACAGGCACAGTTACGCGGATACACAAAAACAATACAGGCACAGTTACGCGGATACACATAAACAATACAGGCACCGTTACGCGGATACACAAAAACAATACAGGCACCGTTACGCGGATACACAAAAAATACAGGCACCGTTACGCGGATACACAAAAACAATACAGGCACAGTTACCCGGATACACATAAACAATACAGGCACAGTTACGCGGATACACAAAAAAATATTTAGCACTGGAGGAGATACTTTAAATTATACATCAACTGGCCAGAGACAAAAAGGGGCTTGCTGCTTTCGAGGCCTGAATCTCCAAGTGAAATTGACAAACAAGGCTGGTTGGTGGGTGCTGGGTTGCTCAACTCAGGTGAATAGAGGAAGCAGAAGCAATGAGCACCTGAACATAATCTCAAAGGGGATACTGGCTGTTGTCACTTGGTATCTGTGAGTGAGTGAACACGACAAGTGGCTTGTGGAGCTCGGGGCAGAGTGGGCCCTGATATCATGATGTACGCTAACAAAATAAATGCCTGTGACTGCAGGTGCTGTCGAGGTCAGCTCGGTCAAAGCATATTCTGTGGGAACAGAGGGCGTCTCTGAATTTGTGTTTGCATATCACATGCCTGGACACGGTGAATCTGATTTTGCAGTCAAATGAGCAAAGCAGTGTGGATGCGAGTTGTGGGTCTGTTGGAAGAAATTCAAAAGGAGACATAATACAGCTGGTCCTCCCTTGTAAAATGAAGTCCTAAGCTTGTTGCTGTATGAGCCTCATAAGGAAATCTCCTACTTACTGGTTTCATGAGGTGTGAAGTGCAGGGCATGGAGAGAGGGAATACTGGAGACTACAGTACCTCTTCATGCCCCGCACGTGCCCCAGCGACACCCGCTTTTGACCGCCCTGCACGTGCACCAACGAGTCAACGACACCTGATTTTGACTACTCTGAGGGCAAATGTAGCAACGCAGGGCCATGTTATTATTTCAAATCAGAGAATCCGTTTCAAATAGTTCTCCAGGCAGAAGAGAAAATGAAGCAGATTAAAGGGCCAACTTCCCCATAAAGGGGAACTGGAGGACAGCCGTAAGCTCCAGTACAGTAGCTCCACTGATAACACAACAGGCAATATCAACAAACACGTAGGCCTGTTTGTGTGGGGGGTGGGCTGTGAATTGTCAGGGACCTCAAGATACGATATTATCACGATACTTACTTGGCCTCAGCCACAGGAGCACACAGGGAAACCCCAGTAGGAACCAAATGGAAATGATGCAATGAGCACACATCAAGGGACCAACCAAAAACAGCCAAGAGCACACAAACGGACTGAACTGTGTTCGTCAACAATAGATTTTGGGAACACAAGTAGCTTATTGATTTCAATGCTCCAGATGTGATGCCAACAGACATTCATCAAGAAAATCAGGATGACCAACAGCAAAAACCGCTATATAAAGCTAATCTGCTAGTTAACAGTGAGCGCATAACAGACCACATACAAAACACCAATGCAGTTAGTCACTGCAGTGCTGGCACTCTCCTCTCTCCCTCCATCTTGTCTGCTTGCCTCTTGCGCTCTTATTAACTCAGTTACAATCTCACATTCACCTAGTCACAGAACCTACCAGCTGCAGTCAATGGTTCCCACCAGTGACTGCAGTCGACTTCAAACTTCACATCTAAAATTAGCCAACAGTTCAGACTGTCGTGACTTTAAGAGACATCGTACCATCATGACAGTATGGTGGCACCTCTATCACTGGTTCACACACAAAGACCCATTGTAGTTCTCAAAGCGCTCCTGACTGCCATTCACAGACCGTTCCGAGTAGCACCATAGTTTATTAATAGGACAACAGCAACTTGAATTGAGGACTGGTTAGTCCTTAGGAGCTACTGTTGAATGGGAAAGGCACATTGTTCCAGTAGCAGACAGTGTTCCGTACCATTCGTGTACTGTGGACTGGCCTGCATTACACTTGGGAGGGGGAGACAGCTTGTTACTTTGGGATCCAATACAGTAGGCTAGTAAAGCAAGCTATTGACAGAAGTGCTAAGTGACGATTTTGGGAATGTTTTTCCAAGACCAGAGACGTCCGCGTTGAGAGGTGAAGGCCCTAACAGGTGTCCGCGTTGAGAGGTGAAGGCCCTAACAGGTGTCCGCGTTGAGAGGTGAAGGCCCTAACAGGTGTCCGCGTTGAGAGGTGAAGGCCCTAACAGGTGTCCGCGTTGAGAGGTGAAGGCCCTAACAGGTGTCCGCGTTGAGAGGTGAAGGCCCTAACAGGTGGCCATACTAAAGAAATGCTTTTTCTTGATTCATTCATCATTCACTGTCCATACAGGGTATGAATACAAATGAGACGCTGCGTAATTCAAGCCTTCATGCCTCGGGCATCGCCTAAGATGAGCACGTCATGATAAAACTGCACGCTGAGGGTTGTGAAAATGTTTACAACTTGCAGAAACTGTGGTAGGTGTTAAAATGTTGTTTTTTTTTAAACAGGAAATGCATAAGTGTTTTTTTAACAATGCTGACCAAAGCCTGTGGTCATCCAGTCTGCAATGGGACTTGTTCCTCAAAAACATGTCCAAGAGTGTCACAGCACGTAGAACAAGGAACATATAGCCACTTACAAAAGACAAACACACTGTAGGTGAAAGTGGGAAAGCTTACTGTGGCTTGCGATACACCAAGTCTTGGTTTTGCATTTTAGCACAGTGAATGCATTGAGTCAATCCTTGAGTCAATATCTAGGGCTCCATGGAAATCAAATTTGCATAATAAACAAAAAAAACAAATCTGTCTGTTTAAGATGGATGTTTTTAATTTTTTTGCATGGGCTGCGTCTCAATCCACCTCATGCGCCAAATGGCGGCCTTCTGCATCTGTGGTGAAAGGTGGCAGAGACCACAACGGTGTTTGTCAGACCGTGAGAAATCTCAAAAATCGGGCTTCTCACAAAAATGTCTGTAGCATCCGAATGGTTTGACCGACAACACTAATATGACCACCCTATGGAAAGGTGACTCACCTAGGGCTGTTGCGGGGACCGTATCACCGCCACACCGGCGGTCACGGGTCATGAAGGCAGTCAAATTCCATGTGACCGTTTAGTCACTAATTAAGCTTCTCCAAGCTCTGATGCTGCTGCTGGTGGTCATTAGTAGCCTACCAAAGCTGCTAACTGCCTGGTACTCAGCACTCTATTGTTCCTCTAATCACTCAATGCAAATGCCGTCTAAAATCTAATCAAACACTTCATGAGAGCCCATTTCTATAGGCTATGCAATTGCGGGATAAAACAGAGTGATGGCCTCTACTAAAAAGAGCATAACATCAGCATTCTGTAGGTTAGGCCTACTATATTTCTTTCTCAACATTCCTAATATTAAGCACATTGCTTATCTTTACAACAAGAGTATAACCTGGCATTACAACCTGCCATTTGCTATTTAAGTGCATAGATGTATATTGTTCCCGCTGCCCCGATAAAGGGGAATTCGATTATTTCGTGTATGTAAAGACAAGATTAGCCTATCACTTATATATAACCACTTGTGAACAATACCCAGCATAAGAAGCAATGCCTTGTTATTTTATTTTAGAGTCTCACAAACATGTTGGTGGTTTTGATCTACGATCCCCACAAGTGTCATGGGACACGTCTGATGTCGGTACCGCCGATCTGCCAACTTCTGACTGTAGGATCCGAACAGTTTGAGCTACACACTAATATGACCCCCTCTATGGAAAGGTGTGTATCTCAAAAACATGTACATGCCTCAAGTCTCAACCTGCAGGCAGCCCTGTGTCTGTTTTTGAAAATTAAGTATACCAAACATTCAGAACATTAGACACAGACTGGCGGGGGGTGGTTCGAGCAGCACCAAGACAACGACTGGTTCAGGTGCCTGTAGTACTGCTGCTGTACGTAGATCCCTTCTCGTTTGCATACGTGTACTGTATGGCTGTGACTAAACTAATCTGGATTTAGCGTGCTACACACTGACTTTCATCCCGTCGCCACGTCAGGCGCAGGGAGCCATCCGATATGGCGGGAGGAGCTTCAATTTTTTATTTTTTTATTTTAATCTAATAATCTGCATCTCAGCTGCAGCACTTCTGATGTCCTCTTTCATAATTGAAGATACTGACTAAGTGCCATTCAAACATCTATGAGGCTGCAGGCAATGATTGGTGTGAATGGGGCCGCTCCTTCCTTCGCTCCCAGTCATTCGTGACCCGGGTTAAGAGTCATTTTTCTACCAGTTGCCGGGTGCTGCCGGGAACCCTGGCGTAAGTGTTTGTTCTAAGGTAATCGTCGTACTGTTGTTTAACTGGGGGGGTGCTCGAGCGTGCATTTCCAACAATGCGTGTCAACCGACACTCAAACCCATGTGAAGAGGTTGCCGGTTCTCTCGTGTCAGTGACTATGGTTAAAAACTGGGATGGCAAAACATTGGTTCTTTGATTACCCTCCCCGCTCACCCTCCGTCTCTCTGACTCAGACAAAAACATAACCACACTTCAACATTCTCTTCAAAGCTCACTGCAAACGCTCTTTGGGTAATGCCGGCGATGGAGCGCAACAGGGATTCTCTGGTTGTTCTTTATAAATATATGGATGACGAGAACGCATTTTAAGTGCTGCTACCGAAGCAACGATATGCAGGCCAGAAGAGGAGGAGCGTTGTGAGAATTTAAAATAAATCAAGTGGATTGAATTATTTAGAAGTACAAACTGAGAATTCAACCTCGCTTTTAGACGGGAGATGGAACACCGCCACACAAAGCAACGGTGCACCCATGGCACCCTTATTTAACACCAGATCACCTCTCCCCATCGCCCTCAGCCCCTGAAAGCCTGTCCATTAGGTGCAGTGAGAAGAGTAGTGCAGGGGTTACAACAGGTAAACCTACTGTATGCCCCTCCATATCCTCAGGTTCAGTCACGCAGGACCAGGCTCTGTGCTCCATCAGCCTGTCCAAAACCCTGCTACAGTTTATCCCGCCTCCCCATGCTAAATGTATTTATTGTCCTGCTGTGTGGTGCAGATGAGCTCCAGCGGCTGAGTTTTCATTATTGGGTGGAGAGGGGAGCGTGGAGAAAAGAGAAAAGTCCCGAGTAAGCATTTCTGTCCGCCAGCCAGTCCGGGGCGCAAGACTGATGGCGGCAAAACGGAGCACAGCTCTAATCAATACCCAGCTCTCCTGATTGAAAACGGCCACCCATACCTTGTAAGGACTGTGGCCTCTATGCACTCTTACCCTCTCAGAGAACTCAACCCAAAAAAAACCTCCCAAGGAGCACACCAGTCTGTACAGCCAGGTCTCACTTGACAAACTACCCCCATCTCTTCCCCAATAGGTGTTTAGGATCATAAGTAAGGATCCTGGGCCTCTCAATGGTTAGTCACAGTGTAGACTATGATACTTCAAAACAACCAATGAACGCACCAGCTGAAACAAAACACAATAGCTATCAGAAGAAGCAGAACTGAGAAGCTACGGTCCAGCTGAAACAAACCACCATCGCTATCAGTAGAAGCAGAACTGAGAAGCTACGGTCCAGCTGAAACAAAACCCCATCGCTATCAGAAGAAGCAGAACTGAGAAGCTACGGTCCAGCTGAAACAAAACACCATCGCTATCAGAAGAAGCAGAACTGAGAAGCTACGGTCCAGCTGAAACAAAACACCATCGCTATCAGTAGAAGCAGAACTGAGAAGCTCATCTTACACACAAGAGACTGGCTGTCAGGCCACAGAAGTCAACAATGTTTGTTTAGGTGGGAGGGGAATTGGATCAGGAGAGAATCCTTGTGTGTGTTGACTGTGGACTGCCAGACGCGAGGCTCTTCTCTCTAGATCGACCTGAGAATCAGGTTCACAGCATCTCGAGGATCCAGAACTGTTTAACATGCACACCTGCAAAGCCCTGATACGAGACAACATCCCCCGCCAGGCAAGGGCCTGCTTATTAGCGCTGAGGTCACAGCAGAGTAGAGGCTAGACGATATATTGAATTAACACAAAATGTTTAAGTGAATTTAAAAAATAATTTACCTTAACATTTGCATTACATTTAAGTCATTTAGCAGACGCTCTTATCCAGAGCGACTTACAAATTGGTGCATTCACCTTATGACATCCAGTGGAACAGCCACTTTACAATAGTGCATCTAAATCTTTTAAGGGGGGTGAGAAGGATTACTTTATCCTATCCTAGGTATTCCTTAAAGAGGTGGGGTTTCAGGTGTCTCCGGAAGGTGGTGATTGACTCCGCTGTCCTGGCGTCGTGAGGGAGTGTGTTCCACCATTGGGGAGCCAGAGCAGCGAACAGTTTTGACTGGGCTGAGCGGGAACTGTACTTCCTCAGTGGTAGGGAGGCAAGCAGGCCAGAGGTGGATGAACGCAGTGCCCTTGTTTGGGTGTAGGGCCTGATCAGAGCCTGGAGGTACTGAGGTGCCGTTCCCCTCACAGCTCGCTTAAGGTCCGCATGTTGTCTTTTTTTAAGCCTGCAAAGCCCTGATACGAGACAACATCCCTTGCCAGACAAGGGCCTGCTTGTTATTATTTTCAGTATTACATTGTTATCGATTACTGTAGTTCGGTTAGATCTTGCAAGAAAGACATTTCACTGTACTTGTGCATGTGACATTACAACTTGAACGCCCTCAGAGGGTGCAGCCGACCCTGCTGAAAACACCCAAGACTGCAGCAGCTCATTCAATTAGCTGGACCTCACATCACAACAGAGAAATGGAGAGAGGAGGCAGGGAGAACAACAATCCTGAAATGCTCAGCCCATCAAACATTTGCGGTCCTTTTTTGATCAGAGCCACTGTTGGTTAACACAGCCCCACAGTGAGCCCCACAGTGAGCCCCACAGTGAGCCCCACAGTGAGCCCCACAGTGAGCCCCACAGTGAGCCCCACAGTGAGCCCCACAGTGAGCCCCACAGTGAGCCCCACAGTGAGCCCCACAGTGAGCCCCACAGTGAGCCCCACAGTGAGCCCCACAGTGAGCCCCACAGTGAGCCCCACAGTGAGCCCCACAGTGAGCCCCACAGTGAGCCCCACAGTGAGCCCCACAGTGAGCCCCACAGTGAGCCCCACAGTGAGCCCCACAGTGAGCCCCACAGTGAGCCCCACAGTGTCCACCTTTAGATCTGTGTGGGGCTGGACTTCAAACGACTGACTGCGTCACCATCATGATCCCTTAAGGCATGCACACATTGCACTGAACGCAGATGTAGTGTTCGTCTGCCGATCGTTCAGCATGCTGTGTTTCAAGGGCCACCGATTGAAGACGCCTGACATGCGATCCTACGTTGTCGCCATTTTCTATTTTGACAAAATATTGAAAATCATCATACTGCATCTAGGGCAGAAAGTATTACAAGTTCAAATAATGCAGATTCTCTCCAGAATAAAAAGGCACTTAATTGCATAGGCTAATTGCTAGAAATGTGTGTTTAATGAGTATAAACTGAAATGAGACAGAACACAGGAAGGATAATGGCTTTAGAATGCACCATTGAGACAAAACAGCTGGATCTTAAACCTGCACATTATCCTGAACTCACTTCTCATGTGCTGTCCTTTGAAGTCCTTGTACAGATAAACAGCAAAACAAATGTCCTCATGTAAGCCATGTACTTGAACTCAGTGATCGGACTGCATGGACAGAATGCAGAAAGAAACATTAGCATTGTTCACTCCAGTTACCCAGGAGGAGGTTAGGAGGACTGGCTACCAAGGAACAGGAAAGGTAGCTATAGTACTAGGAAACAGAGACTGGGCGACGGAATGCCTTGATGTGTCCGTGCTCTTCCCTTTGAGGTAAGGAAGGGGTTTCCAAATTGAATACTATCACATTTCCGCCAGGCTTCACCTCTTCACAGATATAGCTGCTACCTTCAATGGCTTGAGAGAACATGAAAGGCAGCTCTGGGATTCTGCATCTGTCAGAGCATTACAACCTCTGGAGCTTCCGCCTGACGTAAAGCACAGCACCACTCGTTCTGTTCCCACAGCCATCTTTAATTCATTTGTGAAGACACTCTGGGCTTTAGCGCATCATAGAGGCAAGTCAAGTGAAGCTCCCGATTCCTGCTCAGATTGAGTCTCCCTCCGTATCTCCCTCCCTCCTGTAAAGTACCACGACCCACCTCCCTCCCCCTCCGAGCAAATGCGAGGGTGGTGTGAATTACAAGGCAGAAAGCCAGAGCTCGAGATTAGAGCACAATTGCGCATCAATGAAAGTGTGGCTGGCTGCTACACACAAAATGTTATTTACAGCTCACACAAAAAAATAAATTACAGGAGCAAACGGCTCAGGAGGCAGAATTATACGCTGACCTGGCAACACTTAAAGGGAAGCTGGAAAAGGGTCCGGCTGCATAATTATTATATTGCTTTTCCTCCTCCGCCACCAGTATCTAAGCAGCTCACATTGACTCTGGGGATAAAACCTAATAGTGACAACAGGTTATTGGAGGACTATAAAAAGGAAGTAGAGCATTCTTTAACAGGGACTTGTGACTGTGCACGTGAATAAAGGGCTTGATCCAAGCTCCCTTCTTTGATGACCATCAACCACCAATGATTTAAAGACTATAAAACTTGTATTGAGTAGAATTAAACGTATGGATTAAATTTGTGGACAACAGTGAAATTCAACCCAGACCAATACTGAGTAACTTTTAGTTCAACAGAAACCCATTATGATTTTACGAGGATTCTTTAAAATACAGGACCATATGAAACAGGGTAACAGTCATTTCACCACTGAAAATTATCATTTAACATCACATTCAAGTAGAAAGGTAATGGCAACCTGCTCTGAGATCAGTTGTTTAAACATGACCATCTGAGGAGACGGCGTTGTCAAAGTTGATAGCTTGTAACGTACTCCCCTAGGGTTGAATTACTGCCAACTCTCTGTCAAAAAGATCCATGTAAATGAGGAAACTTCGTAGTAATATGGTAGCCAATAAGCTACCGTTAACCTTTGGTAAAACTAGCCAGCATACTTTCATGGGTAGCAAGAAGCATCACTCGGCTGACAGAGTATATTATCCTGATAATTGCTTGACAGAATAGCAAGAGGCGGTTGGCTAGCTATATTCTCGATTAGCTATATTCGGCTAACGTTAGCTGGCTATAGCTACCTACCAAACATGCCGCATAAACTTGAGTGCCGGGTGGCTGCCTAGCCATGTGTATTGCTGTCATACATACCAAACGGTTCAGTCTTCTCCGTAGCATATTTCAGTATTTTCTTCAGTCTTCTTTGGTGACTGGGGACACCAACGAACTAATAGTTTCAACTAACTTACTATAGGCTCTGTTTGAGCTTTTCTGATATGTAACTTCGCATGTATATTAGTTAATAACTAGCTCTCTATACAGCTATGTTCTACCCTAGTAGTCCTTCTGGCTACATGGAATGCCGCAGCGATTCTAAATTGTTTCCATTTTGTTTGAATTCGAGCTCTTCTAACCATTCGCATTATACCTTTTAAATATGAATCGCGTTGCGGTGTTACTGTGCTAGTCGTGCTTCCCCGTGCAAAACGTTGAAATGATCCGCGACATCCTGTAGTACTATGCGCTGTTGCTGTCTTCCCCAAATGAATCGTCGCATACAAATCAACTCGCGGCGCGGTGTGGCCGACATACAAAAAGTAAGTTCAATGTTGATTCGTACACACGTCGGACTCGCTTACTACCGCCCCCTTGTCTTTCTTTTAGCCAAACCCTGTCAAACCTTCTTTTTTTACAACCCCCACAACCATCCCACGTTTAAGGCCGGGTTCAAGTGCTAGTCTGAAGTAGGAAACTTGGAAATGTATGACTTCCAAACTGGTTGTAGTTATACACGTGCCGCGTTCAACGAAAAAGCAAGTAGGAAATATCAGAGTTTCCTAGTTCCTACTAGTATATGAACGCAGCCATAAGCCCTGCCCATTGAAGGTACGACGGTGAGGGGGTGTGCTGGGATTTGTAGTCATAAGTCTTGTTGGTGAACAACTTTTGCTATTTCCTTTTCATAAAGTCTTATCTATCCTGTATCAGTGTAAAGATGACCCAAATATAATATCCAATAATCAGTTCAGTAGTCCCAGGACAAAGCAAAAAGTTGAGTTAAAGACGTTAAATACAGAATATGAGCTATGATGCTTACCCCGAAAAGTATTGTAGACTGTGAAAAAAAATACGTCGTTTTTTTTAGTATCTGTACTTTACTTTACTGTTTATATTTTAGACAACTTATACTTTTACTTCACTACATTCCTAAAGAAAATAATGTACTTTTAACTCATACATTTCCCCTGACACCTGAAAGTACTCATTATATTTTGAATGCAAAGCAGCACAGGTAAATCGCCAATTCACTCACTTATCAAAAGATCATCCCTGGTCATCTCCACTGCCTCTGATCTGGCGGACTCATTAAACACAAATGCTTTATTTGTAATTCATGTCTGAGTATTGGAGTGGGCTCCTGGCAATCCATAAATACATAAGAAATGGTGACTTCTGGTTTGCTTGAATGAATAAGAAATTATTTATACTTTTACATTTTTTTATTTTAGCAATTACATTTACTTTTGATACTTAAGTATATTTAATACCAGATACTTTTAGATGTTTACTCAAGTAGTATTTTACTGGGTGACTAACGGTTTACTTGAGTCATTTTCTATTAAGGTATCTTTACTTTTACTCAAATATGACAATTGAGTACTTTGTCCACCGCTGGCCGTTTGTGTAGACTGCTATACCTAATGTACAGTGTCTTGCGAAAGTATTCGGCCCCCTTGAACTTTGCGACCTTTTGCCACATTTCAGGCTTCAAACATAAAGATATAAAACTGTATTTTTTGGTGAAGAATCAACAACAAGTGAGACACAATCATGAAGTGGAACGACATTTATTGGATATTTCAAACTTTTTTAACAAATCAAAAACTGAAAAATTGGGCGTGCAAAATTATTCAGTCCCTTTACTTTCAGTGCAGCAAACTCTCTCCAGAAGTTCAGTGAGGATCTCTGAATGATCCAATGTTGACCTAAATGACTAATGATGATAAATACAATCCACCTGTGTGTAATCAAGTCTCCGTATAAATGCACCTGCACTGTGATAGTCTCAGAGGTCCGTTAAAAGCGCAGAGAGCATCATGAAGAACAAGGAACACACCAGGCAGGTCCGAGATACTGTTGTGAAGAGGTTTAAAGCCGGATTTGGATACAAAAAGATTTCCCAAGCTTTAAACATCCCAAGGAGCACTGTGCAAGCGATAATATTGAAATGGAAGGAGTATCAGACCACTGCAAATCTACCAAGACCTGGCCGTCCCTCTAAACTTTCAGCTCATACAAGGAGAAGACTGATCAGAGATGCAGCCAAGAGGCCCATGATCACTATGGATGAACTGCAGAGATCTACAGCTGAGGTGGGAGACTCTGTCCATAGGACAACAATCAGTCGTATATTGCACAAATCTGGCCTTTATGGAAGAGTGGCAAGAAGAAAGCCATTTCTTAAAGATATCCATAAAAAGTGTTGTTTAAAGTTTGCCACAAGCCACCTGGGAGACACACCAAACATATGGAAGAAGGTGCTCTGGTCAGATGAAACCAAAATTGAACTTTTTGGCAACAATGCAAAACGTTATGTTTGGCGTAAAAGCAACACAGCTCATCACCCTGAACACACCATCCCCACTGTCAAACATGGTGGTGGCAGCATCATGGTTTGGGCCTGCTTTTCTTCAGCAGGGACAGGGAAGATGGTTAAAATTGATGGGAAGATGGATGGAGCCAAATACAGGACCATTCTGGAAGAAAACCTGATGGAGTCTGCAAAAGACCTGAGACTGGGACGGAGATTTGTCTTCTAACAAGACAATGATCCAAAACATAAAGCAAAATCTACAATGGAATGGTTCTAAAATAAACATATCCAGGTGTTAGAATGGCCAAGTCAAAGTCCAGACCTGAATCCAATCGAGAATCTGTGGAAAGAACTGAAAACTGCTGTTCACAAATGCTCTCCATCCAACCTCACTGAGCTCGAGCTGTTTTGCAAGGAGGAATGTGGAAAAATTCAGTCTCTCGATGTGCAAAACTGATAGAGACATACCCCAAACGACTTACAGCTGTAATCGCAGCAAAAGGTGGCGCTACAAAGTATTAACTTAAGGGGGCTGAATAATTTTGCACGCCCAATTTTTCAGTTTTTGATTTGTTAAAAAAGTTTGAAATATCCAATAAATGTCGTTCCACTTCATGATTGTGTCCCACTTGTTGTTGATTCTTCACAAAAAAATACAGTTTTATATCTTTATGTTTGAAGCCTGAAATGTGGCAAAAGGTCGCAAAGTTCAAGGGGGCCGAATACTTTCGCAAGGCACTGTACTTGTGGGCTGCTGTTGATGAGCTCATGATGGTGAATAGTGGTGTAAAGTACTTGAGTAAAAATACTTTGAAGTACTACATAAGTAGATTTTTGGAGTATCTGTACTTTACTATTTATATTTTTGACAACTTTTACTTTTACTTCACTATATTCCGAAAGAAAATACTGTATATTTTACTCCATACATTTTCCCTGACAACCAAAAGTACTCTTTACATTTTGAAAGCTTTGCAGGACAGGATAATTGTCATATTATGACTCTGGCCTGGCAGACTTACTAAAAACAAATGCATCTTTTAATGTCTGAGTGTTGGAGTTTGCCCCTGGCTATACATACATACATTTTTTTTTAAATAAGAAAATTGTGCATTCTGCTTTGCTTAATATCAGGAATTTTAAATTATTTATAGTTTTACTTTTCATGCTTAAGTATATTTGAGCAATTAGATTTACTTGATATTTAAGTATATTTTAAACCAAATACTTTTAGTCTTTTACTCAAGTTGTATTTTACTGACTGACTCACTTTTACTTGAGTAACTTTCTATTACGGTATCTATACTTTTACTGAAGTATTAAAATTGGGTACTTTTTCCACCACTGATGTTGAGATCCATATGCTAGACTCTATCTCCTCCATGTGGCTTTATAGTGAACTGCAAACAGTTTTTCTCTGTTTATTGAAACAATTGAAAACAGAAAAAGCTTATTTCCTATTATCAATGTCAACATAGTACATCTACAATGGAAGAGAAATGTATTTATATTTAATCGCAAGTGATCACAATGAAACATAAGGATAATAAAGTAGGTAGCTTCCATAAATGTGATGTTTATTTTCTATTTAACACATAGGCCTAAGTGTAGGATCCATTGATCAGTTGTCTTCCCTCATCTCATCTTCCTCTCAGGCCTAGAGGTTGAAAAAAAAGGGAGCTATCCTGGCATTTCACAGAGCTGAAATCCCTGGTCCTCTTCCTGGACACCTTTGGCCCTTTAGGGGTGGGCCACAGGTGAGGTAGGCCTAATGTGGGTCCTCCAGGTATGGCATTTACATACCTCAAGTAGTCCACGTACTGCTCTAGGTCCACTCTGTTAAAATAGCTTGCAACCACAGTGACAGTTGCATTGTTTCCTCCCATCTCTTTCACACAGCATCCAACTTCTCCTTCCTGTTCTTCTTTCTGTCTCTCAGCCGGTGTCCGTTTCTGCCAACGTTCCATATACTTAGGGTGCGTTTGTAAATTCAATCTGGAGTGCCAGAGTGTGCTCAAATTGCCTTCTGGGTGTTCATAAATTGAGAGCATGGTCAGATAGTCCGTTCATAAATTTGGAGCGTTTTGCTGTCAGAGCGTTCAGAGCGCACACTGGACGCTGTGGCCGAGGAGTAGGGTCAGAGTAGATCACCAGAGTGAATTTACGAACGCACCCTTAGCCAGAGCCTGTAGCTATTCCTCTTCTACTTTCTTCATCTCAGCATTTGTCATCAGTCCCTTTAGAGTACCATCATTCAGTATCCATTCCTGACACTCATCGTTAAGTTCAGCCTTATCCTTAGGCTGTGTACCAGTTCATTTACCAGTGCATGTACCACTTTCTGACAGTCAGTCAGTTCCTGTGCCTTCTTGCGAAGATCAGCCACTTGACATGCTACGTCCTCTTCTTGAGCCTTTGCCCCAGTTTGAGCAACGACCAGTTGCTGAACCCGTAACTTGTCTCTTAGCTAGTTTCTATTTTATTATCTTTCCAAGTTTCTTAGCCTCAGTCTGAATCTGTACCTGGGTTTGGGCTTGGGAAGAATAAACGGACCTCTCTCCCTGACCTCTCTCCCCGACATCTCTCCCCGACCTCTCTCCCCGACAACTCACCCCGACCTCTCTCCCCGACATCTCACCCCGACCTCTCTCCCCGACAACTCACCCCGACCTCTCTCCCCGACATCTCTCCCCGACCTCTCTCCCCGACAACTCACCCCGACCTCTCTCCCCGACAACTCACCCCGACCTCTCTCCCCGACAACTCACCCCGACAACTCTCCCCGACAACTCACCCCGACAACTCTCCCCGACCTCTCTCCCCGACAACTCACCCGACCTCTCTCCCCGACAACTCACCCGACCTCTCTCCCCGACAACTCACCCGACCTCTCTCCCCGACAACTCACCCCGACCTCTCTCCCCGACAACTCACCCCAACCTCTCTCCCCGACCTCTCTCCCCGACAACTCTCCCCGACCTCTCTGCCTGTCCTCTCTCCCTGACCTCTTGAACCGACTTGAGATTTAAACAAATTAGTAATCGTTTTGTTAGCTTGAGTGCATTTACATAATTGGTACTCTTCTCTAATATCTCAATTTACAAATGCCTTTTTAATTCCTCCTCTTATCATTTTGTACACTAACAAAAGCAAGACTTGCTTGATCGACTTGGTGAGTAGGGTCAGGTAACATTCTCCATTCATGTTACATTTCCAAGTCATCCACAGTTAGTCTAGAAGTTCATCTGAAGTAATTTCCTCCAGGTGTAGAAGATTCTGACAGTGTCTGTCTGTGTTTAGTGTTGAGTTTCCACTGTTACCATGCCAACAGCACCACATGATGAAGTTCACTGAAGTAGCATCAAGGGTTGAAAAGTCTGAATATATATATATATTTACAGTAACTTACATTCGCCATGGCTGTTATGATCTCATGAGTATGTTCTGTCATCTAACCCAGGAGTTGATTATCACAGAACAGCCTGCTATGGCAGTAGTTCTAGGCTACTGCTGCCCATGTAGATACTTGATTAAATGACAGACAACTTCTGTTCTTCTGAGGCACACATGTCAATTTGTGGATATTTCCACATTATATACATAAATCATACTTTGTCACACCCATAGAACTAGAATTCAAATTCTGGTCCCACCTCCCTAACCGTGGGCTGATCATCATGGTGAGTTCTGTGTGCTTGACTTTATCTCCCTGTGTGGAACTGCTATTCATGTACTGTCTAATGTTTGCTTCTCATCGTCTGATCTAGGCCTATAGAGTTAGTAGTAGTTGAGAAAGCATCAAATTCATCCATGTGTGTACAAAGGAAGATTCTTTTAACATTAAGAACGTTAATTAATAAAGTTTCTTGTCAATTAAAGTAACAGTCCAGTGAAAACCTCACTTTTAAAAGTTCATATTCTCTTAACCAAATAATGTTGTTGACTCATCCGAATCTCGTATTTGTAAAAACACATCAAACTTGTATCTCAAACAGGCATCAAAAATAAGGGGGGAAAAGTCAACTGGAAGTGTCTGTTCACGAAAGGCTTTTATTTTTACATGGGAGTGAGATATTCGTTGAAAAGACAGGGTTTCAGATGTTTTCAGAAGATGGGCAAGGACTCTGCTGTCCTTGCTTCATGGGGAAGCTGGTTCCACCACTGGGGTGCCAGGACAGAGAAGACCTTTGACTGGGCTGAGCAGAGAAGGAGCTGCTCTCCCTTAGTGGTGTGAACGCCAAGAGACCAGAAGACGCAGAACAGAGTACACGGTTTGGACTGTAGGGTTTGAGCGTATCCTGATGGTAAAGAGGGGAGGAGCAGGGTGACATGGGAGAACTTGTGGTCCTTCTGTAGCACAGTTGGTAGAGCATGGCGCTTGTAACGCCAGGGTAGTGGGTTCGATTCCCGGGATCACCCATACGTAGAATGTATGCACACATGACTGCAAGTCGCTTTGGATAAAAGCGTCTGCTAAATGGCATATATTATTATATATTATATTATATATTATTATATTATTATATTATTATTATATATTAGAACTTGGGACAGTTGAACACCAGGCAGGATGCAGCATTCTGGATAAGTTGCAGGGGTTTGATGGCACAAGCAGGGTGCCCAGCCAAAGGCAAACATTTGACACATACATTTTATTCATTTAGCAGACACTCTTATCCAGAGCAATTTACAGTAGTGCAGTGTTTCCCAATCTCGGTCCCCAGGACCCCGAAAAGTGCACATTTTGATTTTTGCCCTGACACTACAGAGCTGATTCAAATGATCAACGCTTGATGATTAGTTGGTTATTTGAATCAGCTGTGTAGTGCTAGGACGAAAAACAAAATGTGCACCCCTTTGGGACTTGAGGACCGAGTTTGGGAAACGCTGCAGTAGTGAGTTCATTTTCGTGCTGCCACTTTAAATCAATTGCAATTTTAAAACTTTAAATCATTGAATAATATTTCTGTATAACAAAAATAATAGGCATATGGATGAATTTATTCAACTTCTAGGCTATTCAACTTACCTCTTTGCCAAATATCCCATTATGCGTCAACACATTTATTCAACAATTTATATTTTCTTGAGATACATTTATTCAATAGTGGTCAAATTATTCCAAAGGGTTCAATCTCATATTTCCTAGATCAAACACTACACCATTAGGTCAATCTAACAGAATCACAACCGCGATGGTTTTAGAGCACACAAATCAACAAGTTGTATGTAGGTGTCAACATCATTTTGAGGCCTAAAATATCAAATGGAGTTTCGGTCATTCCAAATATCTCCACACGAGGGCAGCGCAGTAAAGCCAATGGAACGGCTACTCGCTGGCGGCAGGCACGGCTATATTTGTGGCCTCACATTATTGTCTCCATGGAACTGAATAAGTAGCCTAACTAATAATGTACTCTGCTGTCAAACTAGCTATCAAACGAGAAGAGCTTGAGAAAAAGTAGCCTCTGTCTCTTCACACTGTGTTCCATATGGTGTATGGCTGTATCCTAGATTATGTGTGTTATCAGGTTGCACAGCAGTTGATTGTTGTGTGTAGTGTATCAGTTTGAACAGCAGTTGATTGTTGTGTGTAGTGTATCAGTTTGAACAGCAGTTGATTGTTGTGTGTAGTGTATCAGGTTGAACAGCAGTTGATTGTTGTGTGTAGTGTATCTGGTTGAACAGCAGTTGATTGTTGTGTGTAGTGTATCTGTAGTGTATCAGGTTGCACAGCAGTTGATTGTTCTGTGTAGTGTATCAGGTTGAACAGCAGTTGATTGTTGTGTGTAGTGTATCAGGTTGAACAGCAGTTGATTGTTGTGTGTAGTGTATCAATTTGAACAGCAGTTGATTGTTGTGTGTAGTGTATCAGGTTGAAGAGCAGTTGATTGTTGTGTGTAGTGTATCAGTTTGAACAGCAGTTGATTGTTGTGTGTAGTGTATCAGTTTGAACAGCAGTTGATTGTTGTGTGTAGTGTATCAGGTTGCACAGCAGTTGATTGTTCTGTGTAGTGTATCAGGTTGAACAGCAGTTGATTGTTGTGTGTAGTGTATCAGGTTGCACAGCAGTTGATTGTTTGTGTGTAGTGTATCAGTTTGAACAGCAGTTGATTGTTGTGTGTAGTGTATCAATTTGAACAGCAGTTGATTGTTGTGTGTAGTGTATCAGGTTGAAGAGCAGTTGATTGTTGTGTGTAGTGTATCAGGTTGCACAGCAGTTGATTGTTCTGTGTAGTGTATCAGGTTGAACAGCAGTTGATTGTTGTGTGTAGTGTATCAATTTGAACAGCAGTTGATTGTTGTGTGTAGTGTATCAATTTGAACAGCAGTTGATTGTTGTGTGTAGTGTATCAGGTTGCACAGCAGTTGATTGTTGTGTGTAGTGTATCAGGTTGCACAGCAGTTGATTGTTCTGTGTAGTGTATCAGGAACAGCAGTTGATTGTTGTGTGTAGTGTATCAGGTTGAACAGCAGTTGATTGTTGTGTGTAGTGTATCAGGTTGAACAGCAGTTGATTGTTGTGTGTAGTGTATCTGTAGTGTATCTGGTTGAACAGCAGTTGATTGTTGTGTGTAGTGTATCTGGTTGAACAGCAGTTGATTGTTGTGTGTAGTGTATCAGGTTGAACAGCAGTTGATTCTTGTGTGTAGTGTATCAGGTTGAACAGCAGTTGATTGTTGTGTGTAGTGCATCAGGTTGAACAGCAGTTGATTGTTGTGTGTAGTGTATCAGGTTGAAGAGCAGTTGATTGTTGTGTGTAGTGTATCAGGTTGAACAGCAGTTGATTGTTGTGTGTAGTGTATCAGGTTGAACAGCAGTTGATTGTTGTGTGTAGTGTATCAGGTTGAACAGCAGTTGATTGTTGTGTGTAGTGTATCAGGTTGAACAGCAGTTGATTGTTGTGTGTAGTGTATCAATTTGAACAGCAGTTGATTGTTGTGTGTAGTGTATCAGGTTGAAGAGCAGTTGATTGTTGTGTGTAGTGTATCAGGTTGCACAGCAGTTGATTGTTCTGTGTAGAGTATCAGGTTGAACAGCAGTTGATTGTTGTGTGTAGTGTATATTTGAACAGCAGTTGATTGTTGTGTGTAGTGTATCAATTTGAACAGCAGTTGATTGTTGTGTGTAGTGTATCAGGTTGAAGAGCAGTTGATTGTTGTGTGTAGTGTATCAATTTGAACAGCAGTTGATTGTTGTGTGTAGTGTATCAGGTTGCACAGCAGTTGATTGTTGTGTGTAGTGTATCAGGTTGAACAGCAGTTGATTGTTGTGTGTAGTGTATCAGGTTGAACAGCAGTTGATTGTTGTGTGTAGTGTATCTGTAGTGTATCTGGTTGAACAGCAGTTGATTGTTGTGTGTAGTGTATCTGGTTGAACAGCAGTTGATTGTTGTGTGTAGTGTATCAGGTTGAACAGCAGTTGATTCTTGTGTGTAGTGTATCAGGTTGAACAGCAGTTGATTGTTGTGTGTAGTGTATCTGTAGTGTATCAGGTTGCACAGCAGTTGATTGTTCTGTGTAGTGTATCAGGTTGAACAGCAGTTGATTGTTGTGTGTAGTGTATCAGGTTGAACAGCAGTTGATTGTTGTGTGTAGTGTATCAATTTGAACAGCAGTTGATTGTTGTGTGTAGTGTATCAGGTTGAAGAGCAGTTGATTGTTGTGTGTAGTGTATCAATTTGAACAGCAGTTGATTGTTGTGTGTAGTGTATCAGGTTGCACAGCAGTTGATTGTTCTGTGTAGTGTATCAGGTTGAACAGCAGTTGATTGTTGTGTGTAGTGTATCAGTTTGAACAGCAGTTGATTGTTGTGTGTAGTGTATCAATTTGAACAGCAGTTGATTGTTGTGTGTAGTGTATCAGGTTGCACAGCAGTTGATTGTTCTGTGTAGTGTATCAGGTTGAACAGCAGTTGATTGTTGTGTGTAGTGTATCAATTTGAACAGCAGTTGATTGTTGTGTGTAGTGTATCAGGTTGAACAGCAGTTGATTGTTGTGTGTAGTGTATCAGGTTGAACAGCAGTTGATTGTTGTGTGTAGTGTATCAGGTTGAAGAGCAGTTGATTGTTGTGTGTAGTGTATCTGTAGTGTATCTGGTTGAACAGCAGTTGATTGTTGTGTGTAGTGTATCAATTTGAACAGCAGTTGATTGTTGTGTGTAGTGTATCAGGTTGCACAGCAGTTGATTGTTCTGTGTAGTGTATCAGGTTGAACAGCAGTTGATTGTTGTGTGTAGTGTATCTGTAGTGTATCTGGTTGAACAGCAGTTGATTGTTGTGTGTAGTGTATCTGGTTGAACAGCAGTTGATTGTTGTGTGTAGTGTATCTGTAGTGTATCAGGTTGAACAGCAGTTGATTGTTGTGTGTAGTGTATCTGTAGTGTATCTGGTTGAACAGCAGTTGATTGTTGTGTGTAGTGTATCTGTAGTGTATCTGGTTGAACAGCAGTTGATTGTTGTGTGTAGTGTATCAGGTTGCACAGAAGTTGGTTGTTGTGTGTAGTGTATCAGGTTGCACAGAAGTTGGTTGTTGTGTGTAGTGTATCAGGTTGAAGAGCAGTTGATTGTTGTGTGTAGTGTATCAGGTTGCACAGAAGTTGGTTGTTGTGTGTAGTGTATCAGGTTGCACAGATTTGGTTGTTGTGTGTAGTGTATCAGGTTGAAGAGCAGTTGATTGTTGTGTGTAGTGTATCAGTTTGAACAGCAGTTGATTGTTGTGTGTAGTGTATCAGGTTGCACATTAAAACAACCCAGAAGCCTAAATGTGTTTCTTACTCTACAAATGTTACTTACCCAGCTATTGTTTATTCTGTTACTTAAACATTACTTTTGAATATTTTACTTTCATAATGCTCTAACAATAAAGAGGGGGTGCTAATTTATGTTGCAATTTTTGGCTATTTCAGCCACACCAGTTGCTGACAAATGTATAAAATTGAGCACACAGCCATGCAATCTCCATAGTTTAACATTGGCAGTAGAATGACCTTATTGAAGAGCTCAGTGACTTTTAATGTGGCACCGTCATAGGATGCCACATTTACAAGTCAGTTCGTCAAAGTTCTGCCCGGCTAGAGCTGCCCCGGTCAACTATAAGTGTTGTTATTGTGAAGTGGAAACGTCTAGGAGCAACAACGACTCAGCCGCGAAGTGGTAGGCCACACAAGCTCACAGAAGAGGCCACCCGAGTGCTGAACTGGTATCGCGTAAAAATCATCTGTCCGCGGTTGCAACACTCACTACCGAGTTCCAAACTGCCTCTGGAAGCAACATCAGCCCAATAACTGTTTGTCGGGAGCTTCATGAAATGGGTTTCCATGGCCGAGCAGCCGCAAACTAGCCTAAGATCACCATGTGCAATGCCAAGCGTCGGCTAGAGTGGTGTAAAGCTCGCCGTCATTGAACTCTGGAGCAATGGAGTGATGAATCACGCTTCACCATCTACTTTCCCAATGCATAGTTCCAACTGTAAAGTTTGGTGGAGGAGGAATAATGGTCTGGAGCTGTTTTTCATGGTTCTGGCTAGGCAACTTAGTGGAGGGAAATCTTAACGCTACAGTATACAATGACATTCTAGATGATTCTGTGGTTCCAACTTTGTAGTAACAGTTTGGGGAAGGCACTTTCCTGTTTCAGCATAACAATGCCCCCGTGAACAAAGCAAGGTCCATACAGAAATTGTTTGTTGAGATAGGTGTGGAGCAACTTGACTTGTCTGCACAGAGCCCCGGCTTCAACTCCAACAAACACCTTTGGGATGAATTGGAACACCGACTGCGAGCCAGGCCTAATCTCCCAACATCAGTTCCCGACCTCACTAACACTCTTGTGGCTGAATGGAAGCAAGTCCCTGCTGCAATGTTCCAGCATCTAGTGGAAAGCCTTCCCAGAATATGGGAGGTTGTTATAGCAGCAAAGGAGGAACCAACTCGACATTAATGCCCATGATATTGGAATGAGATGTTCAACGAGCAGGTGTCCACATACTTTTGGTCATGTAGTGTATGTGTACATATTAAATATTAGTGTGACCAGGCTTAGTCTTTGGGATGTAGTAGTGCTTGTCGATTTTTTTTATAGCATTTAACCTTTTACTGAAATAGGCTAAATCAGGGTCACACAGAGTGTTTCTTGGTAGTCTTAAACAAATCTACTTTGAAACAACAGTATACACCTCACACACATGGTTATGGGCTTTAAAAAAAGAAGACACCTGTACAATGTCAGATATAGTTGAAATGTATTACATTTTGAGTTTGCATCCCAATATTACACTTTATATACATCACAGAAGACTGAAATATAACAAAACGGTTTGACATAGAAACACCAGATATTTTGCAGTTTAATTTTTGCTTTTGTTTATTGATGATGAAATTATGAAAAATATTAATAACATTCCACGCATGAGGCCATTAGGTCATTTGAATGCAGGAAAGGGCTACAGCAATGTCTGTTCCTCTGCTACCATTTTAACATGACCTGTAGGCTACTTGGGATACATGGTATGGATCCAAATAACACTTTTGTAATGTTGATAAATGTAGTATTGTAATGAAATGAGTTATAAAAGAGGAATGGCTGTGATATTTAAAGCACTGCCCTACTCCTCATATGTAATCCCTAAAGGGAACCCACTTGGCAATAACTGATTGAATCAACGTTGTTTCCACGTTGAAAAAAGACATACAGTACCAGTCTAAAGTTTGGACACACCTACTCATTCAAGGGTTTTTCTTTATTTTTTACTACTTTCCACATTGTAGAATAATAGTGAAGACGTCATAACTATGAAATAACATCATGTAGTAACCAAAAAAGTGTTAAACAAATCAAAATATATTTTATATTTGAGATGCTTCAAATAGCCACCCTTTGCCTTGCTGACAGCTTTGTACACTCTTGGCAATCTCTCAACCAACTTCATGAGGTAGTCACCTGGAATACATTCCAATTAACAGGTTGTTAATTGTTAAAAGTTCATTTGTGGAATTTCTTTCCTTCTTAATGTATTTGAGCCAATCAGTTGTGTTGTGACAAGGTAGGGGTGGTATACAGAAGATAGCCCTATTTGGTAAAATAGGGTCCATATTACGGTAAATAGGGTCTGAAGTCCATATTATGGCAAAAACATCTCAAATAAGCAAAGAAAAACAAAATCCGGAAAATTTCAAGAACTTTCTTGACAGTTTCTTGAAGTGCAGTCGCAAAAACCATCAAGCGCTATGATGAAACTGCTTCTCATGAGGACCGCCATAGGAAAGGAAGACCCAGAGTTACCTCTTCTGCAGAGGATAAGTTCATTGGAGTTACCAGCCTCAGAAATTGCAGCCAAAATAAATGCTTCACAGACTTCAAGTAACCGACACATCTCAACATCAACTGTTCAGAAGAGACTGTGTGAATCAGGCCTTCATGGTAGAATTGATGCAAAGAAACCACTACTAAAGGACATCAATAATGAGAAGAGACTTGCTTGGGCCAGGAAACACGAGCAATGGACATTAGACCGGTGGAAATCTGTCCTTTGGACTGATGAGTCCAAATTTAAGATTTTTGGTTCCAACTGATGTCTTGGAGACGCAGATTAGGTGAATGGATGATCTCCACGTGTGGTTCCCACCGTGAAGCATGAAGGAGGAGGTGTGTTGGTGTTGGGGTGCTTTACTGGTGACACTGTCAGTGATTAATTTAGAATTCAAGGCACACTTAACCAGCATGGCTACAACAGCATTCTGCAGCAATATGCCATCCCATCTGGTTTGTGCTTAGTCCGACTATCATTTGTTTTTCAACAGGACAATGACCCAACACACCTCCAGGCTGTGTAAGGGCTATTTGACCAAGAAGGAGCATGATGGAGTGCTGCATCAGATGACCTGGCCTCCACAATCACCCGACCTCAACCCAATTAAGATGGTTTGGCAGGAGTTGGACCGCATAGTGAAGGAAAACCAGCCAACAAGTGCTCAGAATATATAATTCCTTCAAGACTGTTGGAAAAGCATTAATGATAAAGCTGGTTGAGAGAATGCCAAGAGTGTGTAAAGCTGTCATCAAGGCAAAGGGTGGCTACATAAATATATTTAGATTTGTTTAACACTTTTTTGGTTACTACATGATTCCTATATGTGTTATTTCATAGTTTTAATGTCTTCACTATTGTTCTACAATGTAGAAAATAGTAAATAAATAAATAAAAACCCTTGAATGAGTAGGTGTGTCCAAACTTTTGACTGGCACTGTATATGTGATGACGTTGTATCAAAGTTGAAAACTGATCGGACTTGCAAAAAGTGGGAATTTTGTATTTTTTTCATCGAACTTTTAAACTAAATCCAATGACATGGTGAATTTGAAGTTGAATTGATGTTAGCTGACAAAATGACAACTAGATGAAATAATGTCTGTGCCCAGTGGGAAGTACAGTGGTGACTATAGCGCCCCCCTTCCCTCCACAGTTTAGAAGGCATTCCTCCACTGCCTCTTCCCCTGTGTGTATCAGTCTTGTGAATCCAAACTGACAGTCCCCATGGAGGAGCCTTGGCTTGGTGGAGTTGGGAAACTTCCCCAGCCATCTGTCCTAGAGAAGCCCCCCTCCCTCCACGCATCCCTCATTCCCACACTGGGCCTTTGTCAGCAGCTCCTGTCCCTGGACTAGGCGTGGTGTACGCGGAGGCTGGGGCGACCATGGGTGCTTTCACAGGCACCTGCAGATGGGACAAAGGGCCAAGGGTGCTGGGCCTGAAGACAGATTGATGCTTTGTGCGTTGAGGCAAGAGAGTGTGTGTGTGTGTGTGAAGGGTATTGGGAGGTAGTGTACTTAGCTAGCTGAGAAGTTTTGGGGGAGAGGGTTAGGGGTAGCGGGTGCGGGGGGGTTGGTGGTCTGTCACTCCAGTCTGTGTGAGTCCAAGCTTTAGAGGACCCTGCGAGATTGACAGCTTTTGTGGGCTGCGTCTCCACACAATGGTGGTGCTTTAATGGGCGGTAAAGCTAGAGTAGAGCTTTGGGGAAGGATTGAGGGGAGGTGGTGGTCGGTCGTGGTGGTGGTTGTGGTGGGGAGGGATTAATGGATGGGGGGGATTACTGCTTTGCTTAGAGGGTACCAATTCATAGGCAGTCCAGGCCTCGTTATTCACTGAATGCATCCAGTGCAGGAATGCAGCAGCATCAATTAGAATGTGTTAGCAGCAGATAGCAAGGCGCAGAAGAAAACCCTTTCTCTCTCTTTTGGTTCCAGGACAACACAGTCCCACTATAGGAGGTGTCAAAGCCACAAAGCCTTTTTTGTGGCTCTCTCTCCATTACATTACCAGTGCAATATGTAAGGTGGAGACTCTTTTGATTGAAATTAAGTGGAAAAAACACTAAATCCTATTTTTATTCAGCAGGAATAATGGTGTTATAGTCTATAAAGGTCTTTAACTTCTTATCTGTGGCTTGAAATCTCCCCCTGGCTCTCTCTGCTCTCTCAGTGTCTTACTCTCATTCGGAGCATTATATTTATTCAGTGGTGAAGGGTCAAAGACAGACTGTTCAACAGAGCTGCTTGTAGCCTTAACTGTCGCATCACTTCTAATGTGTAACAGTGGGTCAGCGTTTTGTTGTGTTGTCCCCCTTTAAGAAAGGGAGAACGGATATGAATTAAAACAGTACCTTGTAAGCCATTGTTTGTTGTGGGTACAGGCCTCCACTTCAGACACTGAGGGGCTGGTAGATAATGAGTTGTTCTAGAACTTTCCAGGGTAAAGGGTATAAAAGAAGGGAAGGAGTGGGAAACTCTTTGACCATGATCAGATGTCAGGGAGACACACCACTTCGTTTTGTTTTATAAACAAAGATAATGGGGCCATATTTAAACTAATTAGCCTGTATTTAACTGAACGCTTTGTCAAGGTTTAACAACACTAAAGGTCCACAAAATTAAAATGTCAAAAATAGAAGATTTGTTTATATTCATCTTTGAAATATTTATTAACGTATGGTTCAAACTATGTATTAAGAAATGACTTTTAAAAGCATGAAGTCTTAGTATCTGTAAAGCTATAGGCATAGAGTAAGAGTATGTGTTTGGCCTCCAAGTAACTCCCAAATACAGTGACTAACCCAGGCTCGAGTGGTTGTTATACGGTAAGAACGTTCAGCATCCATTTCATCACCCATTTCCTTGCTCTTACCACCAAATGGCACAGCTGCCACGTGAGAATTTTAGATTTTTGTTCTCCTATGATTTAATGTGCGCTAACTGGCAGGAACCTCTCGTTGAAAGGTGTACGCTTCGCTATGAGCAATTAAGCTGCATTTGGAGCTGAGTGAGGCAAAGCACCTTAAGAATAGGAAAGTAGAGGTAAACTGAACAGTGCAGAAAATTGGGACAAACAGAGCAACATGCAGAAAAGCATCTCGGCTCTAGTTGTGTAAGTGTAGAATAGCTGTCTAAATGCATCTCCCAATTAAACGTGCTTCTTCTGCCAGGCAAAGAATTGGCAGGGAACTATGACGAAAAGTATTGCCATCGTTTTAAAAGCTGCCTCCTTCAGAGTTAAGGGGTGACAGGTGGGGGTGGGATCATTTGCACCAAAATGGAAAATCTGCTTTAAATATGGACAGATGTCTTCATACAGTACATGTGATGCGGGGGGTTACGGCGGGGGTGAGACCAAGACGGAAGGATGGAGCTCTCCTCCAGGAGATGGTGCTTCCTGAGTGATGAGAGGGCACAGGAAGGAGAGGGTGAAAGAGGAGAGAAGGGAAGAGAAGAGAAGGGGAAGTTTACACTCTCGGTGGGGGGAGACATTTCCCTGAACACCAGTTGATGGGTCTCTCTGTCCCACAAAGAGTGGAGTGGTGCTGTCTACAGAGCTGCAGAACAGCCCTGTCTCTGTCTGGATTAGACCCTGCCTGGGTGCAGCACACAAAGGAGAGCTCAAGTAAACGGTTCATGAATGCTGATTAATTGATGCCATTTTTCTGCAGTGTGCCATGGAGATTTAGAGGGATGGGGACTGGGGAGGGTGTGTGGGAGGGGGAGAGTGTTGGCTGTTCAGGGTGTTAGGTTGTTGTTGTCTTGGATGCTCACTGTCTAAGTAGGACTACCCTACTTCTGAGTTTCAGAAGTCATTTTCCTGCAAAGTACTGTAAGTACTACTTCTTTGAAATAAAAAACAACAACCTCAACTTCAAATATCACACTGCCCATCTCTAAACCCTCTAACCTTAATTAACAGTTATCATTGCCACATTTAACCAGCACTGTCTTCCAGTCCAAGCTCAGGTGGAACCGGCTGAGATGGAGGTTCCCACGAGGGGGTTGAGGGGTACAGGTGTCCTGGGAGAGTGAGGGTGGCCCGGGGGATGGAGGGGCGAACCACTGGCCCATAGCCCGCCTCAATGGAGGGATCCCACTGGCCAACTCAAAAGGCCGGGTTCCACTTGATGGAGAAAGAAAAGGGCTGTTTCAGCCACTGCCCAGCAGGAAAGATCTGGTTGTGGAAGACCTCTTTCAGGACTCTCTGTTTGTCTGAAGGCTGTCACAGCAGATGAGTACTCAGCAAACAGCGTGAACAAGGATTTGAACCAGAAAACCAACAGAGCCTTGACAATATTGTGATTGGGACTTGTCTCTTTAGTGGGGGCTGAAAGGCGAATTGAGAGCAGGGACAAGTGCGCATTCAGAGCTGGACGTGGAAGCTTTCGGGTTGTTTTTTGATGGATTCTGGCAGATAAATCGCAGTCTGTATGTGTTGGACAAAGTTAAATCATGTTAATCTCCTCTTTCGCTCATTTAAGGTAGAATGGGTGTGAACCTGATCCACTTCCTGTCCTCTTCTTCATTGAGGTCTCACAAAGTCATTGGGTAATCTTATGTCCACTTTGTTCTGTCTTGAAACATTTGGGTGTCCTTGTCAAGTCGCCATGTTGGCACTGACCACTATCCCTCTGAAAATGTATTGAAATAAACATCAATCAGTAGATGATTCAATAAATCATTTAAATTGATTTAAATGTACAGTTCAACATTATTTCAGTTTCTGGCTTTTCCATTTCTTTTTCCTGACCATGTCCTCCTGGCAGGCGGATGCTGCAGGGTACCACTCAGAGCTGCCGCTGTGTGGAGCTCAGAGGTAACCTATAGAGTTTAACCATGGTACCATGTGATACCTTTCATCTTCTCCCAATATGGACTATGTCAGGGTCTGTCTGGGGTTAGGATTCACCTTTCCTTGTTGCTTTAGGCACCACACGCGAGCATATAAACTCACACACAGACATACATACACACACACACACACAGACATACTCACACAAATACGCTCATGTGTATACACAGACACTCACGTGCTTCCGTACACACCTGTCACCTGGAAACCATACAGAGAGATTAGTGGGGAAGCCTCTGCTTATTACACTGAAGGAGAGGAATGGGCCTAGATTAACCTCCATCTCACATAGGGGGTCTGTCTATCATGCAGCTCAAATGAGACATAATAATTTCTGGTAAAATTGTGTTTTATAAAGTGAACCTCATTTGATGCTATTGCATTGCTTTTAGTTTACCTCAATATAATCACAGTGTTTGTATTTTTTCTAAATAAAATGTTCACACTAAGAGTGAAAATGACATTAAACGTTAAAAACGAACAGAAAGAGCAGGCTGGATCGGTGGGAGTAGATTACACATAAAAACGAACCGATTTTATGCTGCTATTTTGTTTCCTTTTTGACTTTGTATATATTAATCGACCTATTTATCCATTTGATGGTGGGGGTAGAGAGGCTAAGAAAGAGCAATGTTGTCTGTTGGATGAGTAGCTCGAACTTTGAAGGTTTGTGAAGAGAGAAGGCTTGTGATGGAATGGGCCTGGGAAGGACTGTGACTTCTCCATTGAGAATGAAGGGGCACGCTGAATTAGCTTGATTTGCCTGTGAATGGGAGCTTTCCATTGTTCCTGTAAGGGAGCTGTCAGATCCAATAGAGAAAGTGAAAACCTCCTTTTATCCACCTTTTCCAAGTGAAACTGAACAGGCAATCAATAACTGAATTCAGGCCCTGGGGAAAGTCAAACGGAATGATATGGAGGTGTTATAAAGGGAGTATTTGTCAAATTGCTAACGGGGGGAAAAATAAAATAACTGATGTCATTTGGGTACAGTTTGGTAGTGAGAATAACAGCAAATTGAAAATAACGCATCAATCATCCCAGCAAATTGAATGATTATGTCTGGGATGGAATAACTAAATACTACTGAAAAGAAATGCAATTATGGCTATTTTATTTTATTTAACTAGGCAAGTCAGTAAAGAACAACGTCTTATTTTACAATGACAACCAACCCTGGCCAAACCCTCCCCTAACCCGGACAACGCTGGGCCAATTGTGCGCCGCCAGGGTCTGTATTGATGCCTCTTGCACGGAGATGCAGTGCCTTAGACCGCTGCGCCACTCGGGAGCCTTACCAAGATAAACTGATTTCATAAACATTTTAGGTTATTGTGATGTTATGTTGATGTCATTAGCTATATTTGTTTTAAGTCACATGGTTCATTGCAAGTCTGGAAACATTCATTTGAAAACTGCAGGATACCTGTTTTGAGAATGTAAAATGTACTATACACATTCAACACAAGGATTTACTTTTTAAATCAAACTTGATGAGATTCCATTTAATCTGTTCTAACCAAAATGTAGATGTTTTGGGAAAAATTCCTAATGAATAAAGAGCTCACAGCATATACGGAGACTATAAACAACAGACGGTAACTATTTGTGATTCTTTTTGAAAGACACTCCGTATATCACTGTCTGTAATAAGACAGAAGAATTGGGAGTGTCAAACTTTTTTAATTAAAGGAATGACACTATATTATTTTGGGGTTTCATTATATTGACCTTATTGTGCTATTGTCCCGTCCCTGACACCATGATAATGCCTGAATACAGGCGGAATTATGCTGAGGATAAAAAGATCCTATAGTGGCAGCCCGGTTCAATTATCCCTCTAAACATCGACAACATGGAGAGAATAAAACACAAGCCACAGTCCAAGCTGCTCCCAAGACCTCTCTTCTTTGTTATAACAACCATTGTTACAGACCTGAGCAACATTGTTACAGAACTGAGCAACATTGTTACAGACCTGAGCAACATTGTTACAGACCTGAGCAACATTGTTACAGACCTGAGCAATATTGTTACAGACCTGAGCAACATTGAACTGAGCAACATTGTTACAGACCTGAGCAACATTGTTACAGACCTGAGCAACATTGTTACAGACCTGAGCAACATTGTTACAGACCTGAGCAACATTGTTACAGACCTGAGCAATATTGTTACAGACCTGAGCAACATTGAACTGAGCAACATTGTTACAGACCTGAGCAACATTGTTATAGACCTGAGCAACATTGTTACAGACCTGAGCAACATTGTTACAGACCTGAGCAACATTGTTAGAGACCTGAGCAACATTGAACTGAGCAACATTGTTACAGACCTGAGCAACATTGTTACAGACCTGAGCAACATTGTTACAGACCTGAGCAACATTGTTACAGACCTGAGCAACATTGTTACAGAACTGAGCAACATTGTTACAGAACTGAGCAACATTGTTACAGACCTGAGCAACATTGTTACAGGCCTGAGCAACATGAATGCAGAGGAGAATTTGAGGTGCTTACTTTTTCAGTTAGTTACACACACTTGCTTGTAGATCCTTTGTCATTGTGTTTGATTTGTGTTCAATGATTTTTGTATAATATATATACAAATATATATATATAATATATATATATATATATAATATATATATATATATATATATATATATATATATATTTTTTTAAGTTAATTTAAAAGACAAAATCCTGGTGTACTTCAGCAAATATTATGCCAAAACATGTAAACAAAAACACAACACTGACTGTGAAACAAACAACGTATTGTGAGAAATAGAACACATATAGCAGGACAAATATACTGTAATTATCTGTGAATTGTGTTTTATCAAGAACACGTTTCCTACAGAACTGTGAGCTGAGAAAATAGAGAGAAACATTCAGTGTATATTACCGTCCGCTGGGTTCAAAAGCTGTTCATATCGGCTTCTTAAATACATTCATCAACTAATTTCCCCATATTGGTGCTTCCAATTTTTACGCTGGATGGAGAAAATTAATCGGATCATTTAGCCTCATCAATCAATTTAGTAATTGAGGTCTTAATTGATGGCAGTGATCTACAGTTAATTGAGCACCTCTATTTTAGCCTGTCATTGTTAACGGTGCTCAGATACACTACCCAGCAACTGGCCCAAGTCTTTGGGTGAGTTTGGACAAAAGATACAAGTTTTGTTTCCTGTTCCCATTCTCTGAAATAAACCACCAAAACAAACATCTATATTGTTAAACAGCCAAAACAAACATCTATATTGTTAAACCGCCAAAACAAACATCTATATTGTTAAACCGCCAAAACAAACATTTATATTGTTAAACAGCCAAAACAAACATCTATATTGTTAAACAGCCAAAACAAACATTTATATTGTTAAACAACAAGTACATGTAGCCACATTTCAAAATCTAACTCCAAAATATTTTTTTCTCCATAATAGCAAATTCAGAAACTCAATCTAAATTTGGGTGTTTGAAATTGTTGATGCAATTTTACACTGTGAAACTACTCTTTTCCTTCCAATGACGAGGGCATGTGAGTTTTTCACCAAAGTAATAGTCAGCCATCCATCTTCTGTGCACTGTCACGCGATACAACTGTGACAAAGAAATCATTAGGTCTAATGAGTGTCTCAGTCACCTCAGACTGGGAGCCTGGTGGACAGCCCTGCACCACAGAGCAACTATTCCCATGCATTCCACGTCACTGTCCTCCTTTCTCTCCACCTCAAAACCCTTATACCTTCACACTCTCCCCCAAATCCCCCCTTTCTCAGAGTAACCAGTCCAGTTAAACACTTTAGGCCCTGGGCTAAGAGAGTGGTCGGGAGACCATAAAGGGGGTTAAGTCGCCAAGCTCTCCCAGGATCGAGTCACTATCGCCGGGGCTAGCTAGGTAGGGCTGTGACTAGGGCTGAGACTGTGGTGCTGGAGGGCAGCACCCTTAATTGGGTTAGAGAATACTTTAATTACGGCAGGTTCTCACATTCCTGCTCCGGAGCGAGGACGCCTCCAAACACAATACGAGCCTGAGCCTGGGTGGAAAAAAAACAGCGAACTCCAGGCCCGGAGTGCAGCTGCGAGGCAATTATCATCAAGCACTCCCACATCTGTGTACCAACAATCCCACAGCTGCTGGCATTGATACTGTAGATGCAGAGCAGGAGAGTGAAAGCTCAGGTCGCCCTCCAGGGCCCCAGTATCGCCTGTGAGATGGGTGCCATGCCTCTATTCATCACATTGAGGTATCTGTGACACCTCAGAGCATTGAACCTGTTTACAATTTCAAACGAACTGTCACACACTGGCAACAGAGTGTGCTCATTGTTGACATAGAGTGTTGGATAAATGTTTATTTCATTATGCAAAAATCCCAGGAGACTTTATAGGACGGCTAAGTGCCGAGGGTATACAGCCCTTGTCAGCCTTAGCGACAGTGTAAACTCCCACCTGCCCCAAATCTGCTATTTGCTGTTGTAACGGACACTTCCTTAAGAGGTGATAGGCCTTGGAGATGGAAATGTCACATTAACAACAGCAGCATCAGGTAGAGGAGAGGTCCTATAACCAGAGAGGCCTGAAGTTTTGTTCCCCCAAGATTATAGCATATTGTATTCACACTTTCTACATTTTTAGGAGTAGATTGTCAAATCATTTTTCTTTCATAAAAATGTATTTGTTATCTGAAGTAGGGCTGGTAGTCAAGTGGTTGTTAGTACAGCAGTAATCTTAGTAGATGTGAGGTCGTATTATATATGGGTTGGGTACTAACAAAGTGTTTCTTGATTATTTGTTTGGCAGCATACTATGAAAATGGGGGAGTGTGAAGCTGTGAGAGTATCTGAATATGTTTAGGTAGTGTAAAAAAGTGTGAATTTGGTAAATGTGCTGTAGCATTGTAGAAATGTGTTTGGGTGTGAACGATTTGAGGAATGAGGTGTATGTGTGTGAGGGGGCTGTGAGTGTCAGTGAGTGGGCCCGTTTGTGAGAAGAACTCATCCCTACCATGACAGAGAGAGGCTAGTGTGGGAGAGGGTAAATGAGTGGGGCTTTACACAGAAGGGTAGAGGGGGTGTAGTAGGGGGTAGATGGGCTGCCCTGCCTGTCAGAGCTGAAGGCTGCTGGAAGACTCAGCGGGAGTCCCGCTTGGCCCCCAGGATGCCCTGTTGCTACGGCAAGGCCCCGGAATGCGACCAGCACACAATAGGTTCTTAGGGATCAGAGGGCACTCAGATTTGATAACCACATTAAAGTCCCAGCAACATCTGTTGGGGTGCAGGAGAAAGGGCCTATCACCAGGCTCTAACCCCCCAGAACAACAATCATTAACCCCAAACCTTGAGAGAGAAGGGGGACAACGGCCCTCTATTTGTCAGCCGCCCTGCTCCGGGGGCTAATGTTTTACCACCAAACAGCGTGAGAAGAGGAGCTGGCAGGGGCTCCATGCAAACGAGAGAGGGATGATGGAGAGAGGAGAGAATGATGGAGGGAGGAGAGGTTTACCATAGTTTCCTCACATCATTAGCGGAATGGCATCATAATTTATGGGACCTACACATAAACACCCCCACACCTCCACAAAAGACCTCCATCTTGAAAAACGGCAATTAAGTTGTCTCTATTCAACTGCTAGCAAGCATTAATTCAAGTCAAGTTCTATAAGAAATAAAAAAATAATCAGTTCATATTTTATATAACTATGGACACAAGGGGGTAAATGAAACTCTGGAACCCTGACACACTACATGGCCAAAAGTATGTGGACACCCCTTCAAATTAGTGGATTCGGCTAGTTCAGCCACATCCGTTGCTGACAGGTGTATAAAATCAAGTGCACAGCCATAAAATCTCCCACAGACAAACATTGGCAGTAGAATGGCCCATATTGAAGAGCTCAGTGACTTTAAATGTGGCAACGTCATAGGATGCCACCTTTTCAACAATTCAGTTCGTCAAATTTCTGCCGTGCTAGAGCTATCCCGGTCAACTGTAAGTGCTGTTAATGTGAAGTGTAAACGTCTAGGAGCAACAACGGCTCAGCCGCTGATGTAATTGGTAGACCACACAAGCTCACACTTGGCGCCTAAAATCATCTGTCCTCGATTGCAACACTCACCACTGAGTTCCAAATTGCCTCTGGAAGCAACGTCAGCACAAGTCCTGTTTGTCGGGAGCTTCATTAAATTGATTTCCATGGCCGAGCAGCCGCACACAAGCATAAGATCACCATGCACAATAACAAGCATCATCTGGAGTGGTGTAAAGCTCGCCGCAGTTGGACTCTGGAGCAATGGAAATGCGTTTTCTGGAGTGATGAATCATGCTTCACCATCTGATAGACCAACAGACGAATCTGGGGTTGGTGCATGTCAGAAGAAGGCTACCTGTCCAAATGTAATAATAATAATTATATATGCCAACTGTAAAGTTTGGGGGAGGAGGAATAAAGGTCGGGGCTTTTTTTCATAGTTCGGGCTAAGCCCCTTCCTTAGTTCCAGTGAAGGGACATCTTAACACCACATCATACAATGACATTCTAGACAATTCTGTGCTTCCAACTGTGTGGCAGCAGATTGGGGAAGGTCCATTCCTGTTTCAGCATGACAATGCCCCCACGCACAAAGCGATGTCCATATAGAAATGGTTTGTCGACATCGGTGTGGAAGAACTTGACTGGTTTGCACAGAGCCCTGACCTCAACCCCATCAAACACCTTTGGGATGAATTGGAACACTGACTGCGAGCCAGGCCTAATCTCCCAACATCAGTGACTGACCTCACTAATGCTTTTGTGACTGAATGGAAGCATGTCGCTGCAGCAATATTCCAGCATCTAGTGGAAAGCCTTCCCAGAAGAGTGGAGGCTGTTATAGCAGCAAAGGGGGGACCAACTCCATGTTAATGCCCATCAGTGGAGGCTGCTGAGGGCAGAACGGCAAATAATAATGGCTGGAACAGAGCGAATGGAATGGCACCAAACACATGGAAAGCATGTTGATGTATTTGATACCATTCCACTTATTCTGCTCCAGTCATTACCATGAGCCTGTTCTCCCCAATTAAGGTTCCACCAACCTCCTGTGATGCCCATGATTTTGGAATGAGATGGTCGACGAGCACGTGTCCACATACTTTTGGTCATGTGCTATATGTCCTGTTGGTAATAAGATTTGGCAAGGTCTGGAGAAAGACAAGAGGGCCGAGATGGTGAAAGAACAGGTGTCCTGTCACAAAGGGGCTTCTCAGGCTCTAGGATGCTCCTGTGTGATTTGTGGGTCAGCAACAAGCCTCATCATCTGCCTCCACAGGTTTCAAATGAAGGCCGTCTCTCTTGGATGAATAATTAGGAAACAAAGGCTCATGGGGGAGGAAAGGAGAGGAGAGGCAAGCCAAGGCTAACAGGCCAGATGCAGAGGAGGAGGTAAGCTTTTAGCCCTGTGGTCCATCCACACACACACACACACACACACACAACATCCACCTCCTCAATGTATTCCCTGGAGATGAAGGGCCTGCAGGAGGTGCCCCAATGCACAGGCTCCTCAAGTGCCTCCACACAAGTAATCCCATTCACTCCAGCTCATTACATGGGCAATTAAGTGCTGGCTTGGGGTGGTAGGGATGGTAGAGGTGCGGTAGTGGTGGGGCGGTACATTAGTGCAGTGTGGGGGGCGGGGGTACATTACGGAGGCCGGGTATGGGGGGGGGGTCGCCTGTTGGTCTAAGGACCCCCCATCCACACACACACATGCCTCTCGCCTCCTCGCCATCTCTGCTCTTTCTTCACCTGGGCCGGCTTCATGTGGACACCTGCCTCTCCTAATGAAGATCCATTGCTTCATTTCCATTTCTGGAGTCATATCAGAGACAGTGAAGCAACAAAACAAGCCTGTTTCCTCCCCGCCCAGGCCTGGAGGGCCAGATTGAATGACATGGCTAAGTGCTCTGGCGGAGCAGGGGCAGCTGCGGAGCCTGAAAATGGGATTTGGTCCGGGGGGCTGATCTGAAGTGGGGGGCCTGGAGGATGGAGAGGGATGGATAGGGCCCTGTGTTTGGATTGGCTACAATGGCAGCCGTGTGCTACCTCAGCAGCTCCTTAACAGTAATGAGGCTTTCTGCAGAGCAGGACGAGGAGAGGAGGAGAGGAGAGGAGAGGAGTGGGGGTGCCACTACACACCTACCCCACACACTGCTCTCACCTCCTTAGCAGACAAGAGCCACGCTACTCTGACACACACAATAACATGCACACTCGCGTACAAGCTCACACAACACCTCCACAAATCCATTTAGAAAATAAATAAATGACAAAACACATGGGTGTACAAAAATATGGGGTTTTAGACAATCTCGATATGGTAGCAGCTGTGATCTGAGTTTAAAACATATTTCTCAGGACTATGTATCATAATGAATAGTGTAGTTAGTAGATGAAGTAGTACAAGGATATTAAATGTAGTCAAGTTTAGTCCTACCCGGGCAGGACGGCTGCTTGTGGGAACCTGAGCTTTTAACCCTGTCAACAAGCTCTGAACAAACAAACAAGCAGGCCGCCATTACCCCAGTGGGTGGGAGAGCCACCCCATCCATGTCTGTCCACCCCATCCATGTCTGTCCACCCCATCCTCTGTCCACCCCATCCATGTCTTCTCCTCTGATGCAAACAGAGCAGGATGACAATTGCCCATCACAAATAGCCTACTAACCTGTCACACTGAAGACCTATAGGTTCACCACTGTATTAACCTGTCACACTGAAGACCTATAGGTTCACCACTGTACTAACCTGTCACACTGAAGACCTATAGGTTCACCACTATACTAACCTGTCACACTGTAGACCTATAGGTTCACCACTATACTAACCTGTCACACTGAAGACCTATAGGTTCACCACTGTACTAACCTGTCACACACACTGAAGACCTATAGGTTCACCACTGTACTAACCTGTCACACTGAAGACCTATAGGTTCACCACTGTACTAACCTGTCACACTGTAGACCTATAGGTTCACCACTTCTAACCAGGCCTAGAGGTTCACCACTGTACTAACCTGTCACACTGAAGACCTATAGGTTCACCACTGTACTAACCTGTCACACTGAAGACCTATAGGTTCACCACTGTACTAACCTGTCACACTGAAGACCTATAGGTTCACCACTGTACTAACCTGTCACACACACTGAAGACCTATAGGTTCACCACTGTACTAACCTGTCACACTGAAGACCTATAGGTTCACCACTGTACTAACCTGTCACACTGAAGACCTATAGGTTCACCACTGTACTAACCTGTCACACACTGAAGGCCTATAGGTTCACCACTGTACTAACCTGTCACACTGAAGACCTATAGGTTCACCAGACCTGTCACACTGAAGACCTATAGGTTCACCACTGTACTAACCTGTCACACTGAAGACCTATAGGTTCACCACTGTACTAACCTGTCACACTGAAGACCTATAGGTTCACCACTGTACTAACCTGTAGGTTCACCACTGTACTAACCTGTCAACTGAAGACCTAGAGGTTCACCACTGTACTAACCTAGACCTAGGTTCACCACTGTACTAACCTGTCACCTGAAGACCTAGAGGTTCACCACTGTACTAACCTGTCACACTGAAGACCTATAGGTTCACCACTGTACTAACCTGTCACACTGAAGACCTAGAGGTTCACCACTGTACTAACCTGTCACACTGTAGACCTATAGGTTCACCACTGTACTAACCTGTCACACTGAAGACCTATAGGTTCACCACTGTACTAACCTGTCACACTGAAGACCTATAGGTTCACCACTGTACTAACCTGTCACACTGTTCAAGTACTAACCTGTCACCTAGACATATAGGTTCACCACTGTACTAACCTGTCACACTGAAGACCTAGGTTCACCACTGTACTAACCTGTCACACTGAAGACCTATAGGTTCACCACTGTACTAACCTGTCACACTGAAGACCTAGAGGTTCACCACTGTTAACCTGTCACACTGTAGACCTATAGGTTCACCACTGTACTAACCTGTCACTGAAGACCTAGGTTCACCACTGTACTAACCTGTCGCACTGAAGACCTAGAGGTTCACCACTGTACTAACCTGTCACACTGTAGACCTATAGGTTCACCACTGTACTAACCTGTCACACTGAAGACCTATAGGTTCACCACTGTACTAACCTGTCACACTGAAGACCTATAGGTTCACCACTGTACTAACCTGTCACACTGAAGACCTATAGGTTCACCACTGTACTAACCTGTCACACTGAAGACCTATAGGTTCACCACTGTACTAACCTGTCACACTGAAGACCTATAGGTTCACCACTGTACTAACCTTCACCTGAAGACTTATAGGTTCACCACTGTACTAACCTGTCACTGAAGACCTAGGTTCACCAGTACTAACCTGTCACACACTAGGTTCACCACTGTACTAACCTGTCACACTGAAGACCTATAGGTTCACCACTGTACTAACCTGTCACACTGAAGACCTATAGGTTCACCACTGTACTAACCTGTCACACACTGAAGACTTATAGGTTCACCACTGTACTAACCTGTCACACTGAAGACCTATAGGTTCACCACTGTACTAACCTGTCACACTGAAGACCTATAGGTTCACCACTGTACTAACCTGTCACACTGAAGAGGTTCACCACTGTACTAACCTGTCACACTGAAGACCTAGAGGTTCACCACTGTACTAACCTGTTACACTGTAGACATATAGGTTCACCACTGTACTAACCTGACACTGAAGACCTAGGTTCACCACACTAACCTGTCACACTGAAGACCTAGAGGTTCACCACTGTACTAACCTGTCACACTGAAGACCTAGAGGTTCACCACACTAACCTGTCACACTGAAGACCTAGAGGTTCACCACTGTACTAACCTGTCACACTGAAGACCTAGAGGTTCACCACTGTACTAACCTGTCACACTGAAGACCTAGAGGTTCACCACTGTACTAACCTGTCACACTGAAGACCTAGAGGTTCACCACACTAACCTGTCACACTGAAGACCTAGAGGTTCACCACTGTACTAACCTGTCACACTGAAGACCTAGAGGTTCACCACTGTACTAACCTGTCACACTGAAGACCTAGAGGTTCACCACTGTACTAACCTGTCACACTGAAGACCTAGAGGTTCACCACTGTACTAACCTGTCACACTGTAGACCTAGAGGTTCACCACTGTACTAACCTGTCACACTGTAGACCTAGAGGTTCACCACTGTACTAACCTGTCACACTGAAGACCTAGAGGTTCACCACTGTACTAACCTGTCACACTGTAGACCTAGAGGTTCACCACTGTAACCTGTCACACTGAAGACCTAGAGGTTCACCACTGTACTAACCTGTCACACTGTAGACCTAGAGGTTCACCACTGTACTAACCTGTCACACTGAAGACCTAGAGGTTCACCACTGTACTAACCTGTCACACTGAAGACCTAGAGGTTCACCACTGTACTAACCTGTCACACTGAAGACCTAGGTTCACCACTGTACTAACCTGTCACACTGAAGACCTAGAGGTTCACCACTGTACTAACCTGTCACACTGAAGACCTAGAGGTTCACCACTGTACTAACCTGTCACACTGAAGACCTAGAGGTTCACCACTGTACTAACCTGTCACACTGAAGACCTAGAGGTTCACCACTGTACTAACCTGTCACACTGAAGACCTATAGGTTCACCACTGTACTAACCTGTCACACTGAAGACCTAGAGGTTCACCACTGTACTAACCTGTCACACTGTAGACCTATAGGTTCACCACTGTACTAACCTGTCACACTGAAGACCTAGAGGTTCACCACTGTACTAACCTGTCACACTGAAGACCTATAGGTTCACCACTGTACTAACCTGTCACACTGTAGACCTATAGGTTCACCACTGTACTAACCTGTCACACTGAAGACCTATAGGTTCACCACTGTATTAACATGTATATAATAGATATAGGCTGTTTAGATATTCATGTTTCATTGGAAGCTGATAATTGTTAGTTTTTTACTTCGCTGGTCTCGGCTGGTTTCTGCCCTAGACCGAGTCAAGACCAAATACAAATGTATCCGACACAGAGACAAGACCAAGACACTCAATATGTGGTCTCGAGACTGGACTCGAGTACAACACTGCTTTGTTGTTGCCATCAAGTACACAACATGTAATGGCCCATTTGATTACCAATCAACTTCGAAAAGAGCAGCAGCAATCCTGTCATTTCTTGCGTCATGCTTCCTCATGGTGGACCTTTCCCTCCTCCCTGCCATATGCGTATGTCTGTCAGTACCGTGGTTTAGGCTTCTCTTGTTAACATGTTCTAGCTCATTGACTCCTCTCAGCACCCTGGGGGGGGGAGGGCCTCAGAGCTGGGCCAGGTGAGGAAGGGGAAGACAGAATCATAACAAACTAAGAGGAACTCAATGTCACAGCTTCCTGATTCTATGACACTCCTGCAGTGTGGAAGAATTCAGCATTTAGTTCTACTTGTTTTATTCAATTAAGAGTTTAGACTGAATTGTGCAGAGCAGTTTTAAGCTATCATACCTTTGTTATAAGATATCATTAATGTTATCCCGGATACAAGGATGCTCTGACTTCACTGAGCGAAGAGAGAAACTCTGCCCCTCCCCCGAAGGCTGGTTACCCGCCTGTCAAGGGTTAGTGTCAGGCCGATCCACCCAAAGTACCCACCTTCTCTCTTTTCCACAGGACTGAGAGATATACAGTAAAACGTCACCCATACCCTACCTATGCAAATTTATCAACACAACTTTTTGAATGTCATAATCAGTCATTTTACTTGTGATTTCAATTTTAATGTGATTTTGTGTGCGTAATGTGTGTGTGTGTGTGTGTGTGTTTGAGGTGGAGTCTGAGGGGTAGGTATAGGTTGGAGGTTGGTTGGTTGTGTTTGGTGTCATTTTGCAGGTCCCTCGGCACTCACCTGGAACACAGCACTTCCCCTCCATTGGTCTTATCAGGTCCCAGAGGAAATACCTGACACAGGTAAACACGACCCCTCGGCCATCCGCCCGGCCCCAACCCTAGCCTGGATGTTGTTCTTTATGCATCACTGAGGAGCCCCACCCACCATTCCTTACCCTCCTCCTACACCTCCACCCCTCATCTCTCTGTCTCAAATGTAATCGTATCTACGTATCAGCAGGTGTAACCGTATATCCTGCTTATCAAGCCGCAGTGTCTTCAGCTCTGTTTTACATTGTCACCGCAATGATATATGGGAGTCTTGTCTGACAGAAATAATACAAAATTGGAAGTATTATTTTATAGAAAAGTAGTCCTGCACTCATGTAATGAAAACGAAATCAATTAAAAAGTGAATTTTTTTCAAGGATGATGATTATTAAAATACATAACTGTTCAGTCCTACGTTTAATGGCTTTAGAATGTGATTAATTCTTCATAATCTATCCTGATGTGGATGATAAATGTGGGGGTGGTGATTCATACATTATATGAATTATTTCCTACAGATTAGTAATACAGGAGTTCTCGCTCTCTCTCAAATAAGACACAGTTGATAATCCCAAAACAACATCACACACACACACACACACACACACACACACACACACACACACACACACACACACACACACACACACACACACACACACACACACACACACACACACACACACACACACACACACACACACACACTCAGAAACACTACCACTCTGCTCCTCTACATATGACAAGCTGTTGTCCAGTCAGAGGGGGAACTGAGTGATGCCATGTCCGTCTCTCATCTCATGAGGGGAGATACACACCAGTGACACGAGAGTGAGACTTCCCCTTCAGAGGTGGAGGGGAGATTGGGAATCAACCCAGAGATATTTCCACCACAAACACACTCCTGATGAGTTCATTGTGATCAGCCACAACAGTACACCTGCACATACAGGTAACAGCTAAAATAATGGAAACACTTAAGTAAATGAGGGTTCTGTCGGCCCTGTTATGGTGTGTGGAGCTTTTTCCTGACATGGTTTCTGTCCACTCTAGCCTTTCGAGGACAGGGTTAACACCAGTAAATAGACAGCCATTCTGAGTAATCAGCTTCAACCTACGATGAATCATTTTTATCCTGATGGAAGTGGATGACAAACTGTAATTTGTCAACGTATTGTGACATGGAATCTACGTAGAAAATAGGATGAAATGTCTATCACGGGATTGTGTCATCACGGTAAACAAATTTAGACATAAACAAACCTTGTATAAAATATGTTGAATTTCTACTTTTAAAACAGCATTCGATTTTCAGCTGGATAGTTGATTTCACGACAGCTATCCCTTGGTCTCCCATTCAAGGTTGTAACCAAACCCTGCTTAGCTATGACACGTCACTGACTAATACCAATGTGCTATCATGATAATGATTGTTGAAAGATCTCCACTTAAAAACTAAATAGATTCACTGTTGCTATCGAAGTCATTCCAAAGGGTAGGTTTTAACAGAGCAAATGAAATGTGTCATCAACAGCAATTATTTAAATTCAAACCAGAATTAAACTAAGAATAGACAATAGAATAGGCCTAGGGTTTAAAGCTCTGGTTGATTTCAAATGGAATGATATTTAGTTATATTCAATTGTGTTTGGTTGTCAACACAACCAAGATGTATCTTCTGCTTGGATAGTTCCATCTGTGTCACTGACTTAGTCTGGATTTAAAAGAATGATGGAGGCCACTCTGTTCTTGGGGACCTTCAATGTTGCGTACATTTTTTGGTAGCCTTCCTCAGATCTGTGCCTCGCCACAATCGTGTCTCAGAGCTCTACGGACAATTCCTTCGACGTCATGGCTTGGTTTTTGCTCTGACATTCACTGTCAACTGTGGGACCTTATAAAGACAAGTGTGTGCCTTTCCAATCATGTACAATCAATTTAATTTACGACAAGTGGACTCCAATCAAGTTGTAGAAACATCTCAAAGATGATCAATGGAAACAGGATGCACCTGAGCTCAATTTCAAGTCTCATAGCAAAAAGTTTGAATACTTAGGTAAATAAGATATTTCATTTTTTTAAATTTTATAAATGTGCTAAAAATGTGCTATAAATATAAACCTGTTTTCGCTTCGTCATTATGGGGTATTGTGTGTAGATTGCTGAGGATTTGTATTTATTTAATTCATTTTATAATAAGGCTGTAACGTAACAAAATGCCGAAGGCTCAATCCCCAAAACATATCACTACAATTCTACTTTACTATCAAGTACTTTAAAGTTGAAACAATGCAAAAAAACAAAATTTTGCAGTATTTTACAGTATAAAGGACATTCTATGTTTTTGTTCTATGTTTTGTATTTCTGTGTTTGGCCTGGTATGATTCCCAATCAGAGGCAGCTGTCTATCGTTGTCTCTGATTGAGAATCATACTTAGGTAGCCTGTTCCCACCTATGTTTGTGGGTAGTTGTTTTCTGTTTTGTGTGTCTTCACCTTACAGAACTGTTTCGCTTCATTCACTCTCTCTCTCTTTGTTGGTTTTTGGTTATTGCAGTGTTCCGTTTATTTATTAAAATTAACATGGACACTTACCATGCTGCGTTTTGGTCTGATCCTTCCTATTCCTCATCCGAGGAGGACAACGATCGTTACAACAGGACTAAGATAGGGGCACAGGTATTTGTATGTTGGTGTAAAGGACGGTGATAGCGAACCTTACATATTGCATGGCTTCTCTAAATGTAAATTTCTCCGTGAGAAATTCCATAATTTGGTGTTTTGTTGTTGGTGATGGACATCGCTGTCTCAGGCGACGCTCCATAGACTCCCACAAGTGTTCTATTTGGTTGAGATCTGGTGACTGAGACATGGCTTGTGGCTTACATTGTTTTCATGCTCATCAAACCTTCAGTGACCACTCCCAAGGAACACTACGTCATTTCAACGTGGATAATTGGGTAATATTTGGTTGAGATGTTGATCAATGAGTTTGCAACCTATATTCACTCACTCAAAAATACAGGCAAAAGTTAGTTGAATTTCCAATGTGTTATCACTATGCTTCCAATGGAAAAACAATGTTGGATCTTTGGTGTCCATCACTGCGCTTTCAACCATTTAAAAGCACAAAAAAGTTGGAACGGTAATACAGATATGTTGTTTACTTATACAACAGATGAATGTGTTGTCACTGTGCTTCATCTAATAGCAGAACCAAATGACCTGGACTGCAGTTGAGATTACATTAAAAGTACATGGTGCAACTGATCAATGCCATTCAAGATTCTGCACAGACTATTACAGCCATTGGGAAGATCTCCACAGACCTGCGACAACCTCTGCATGCTATCTTGAACATGCACACTTTATATGATTACATAAGAAGACGTGTATAGTTACAGTAACCTCAAAATGTGGCCATGGATGTGTTACTCATTTTATGGTTGAATGTTACATTCGTTGGTAAGATCGCCTAAAGTTAAGGCTATTTACTGCATTTCAAAAGTGAAATTGAATTATGTATGGTTGTCTCCATCTCAAACAAAAATCTAAGTTGAAGAATATGACTAAATCAAATCAAATCAAACATTAAATGCAATTGAAATAAAGTTTGATTTAGTGCTATTCTTTAACTAGATTTTTGGTTGAAATGGAGACGTGAATGCAAAATATCCCATTTTAATTTGTAGAAAAACTGGAATTAAATGAAGGAGTTTGGAACCACCAAGACTATTCCTAGAGCTGGCCGCCTAGCAAAACTGAGCAATCGGGGGAGAAGGGCCTTTGGTCAGGGAGGTGATCAAAAACCCGATGGTCACTCTGACAGAGCTCCAGAGCCCCTCTGTGGACATGGGAGAACCTTCCAAAAGGACAACCATCTCTCCAGCACTTCACCAATCTACCTTTATGGTAGAGTGGCCAGACAGAAGCCACTCATCAGTAAAAGGCATATGACGGCCAGCTTGGAGTTTGCCAAAAGGCACCGAAAGGACTCTCAGACCATGAAAAACAAGATTCTCTGGACTGATGAAACCAAGATTAAACTCTTTGGCCTGAATGCCAAACGTCACGTCTGGAGGAAACCTGGCACAATCCCTATGGTGAAGCATGGTGGTGACAGCATTATGCTGTGGGTATTTTTTTCAGCGACAGGGACTGGGAGACTAGTCAGGGTGGAGGGAAAGATCAACGGAGCAAAGTACGGAGAGATCCTTGATGAAAACCTGTTCCTTAGCGCTCAGGACCTCAGACTGGGGTGAAGGTTCACCTTCCAACAGGACAACAACCCTAATCACACAGCAGAGACAATGTAGTAGTGGCTTCGGGACAAGTCTCTGAATGTCGTTGAGTGGCCCAGCCAAAGCCTGGACTTGAACCCGATTGAACATCTGTGCAGAGACCTGAAAATAGATGTCAGCGACACTCCCCATCCAACCTGACAGAGCTTGAGAAGATCTGCAGAGAAGAATGGCAGAAACTCCCCAAATACAGGTATGCCAAGCTTGTAGCGTCATACCCAACAAGACTCGATCGAGGCTGTAATTGCTGCCAAAGGTGCTTCAACAAAGTACTGAGTAAAGGGTCTGAATACGTAATGAAATATCATTTTCAGTTATTTATTTTTAATACATTTGCAAACATTTTTAAAAACCTGTTTTTGATTAGGTATTGTGCGTAGATACAGTTGAAGTCGGAAGTTTACATACACTTAGGTTGGAGTCATTAAAACACATTTTTCAACCACTCCACAAATTTCTTGTTAACAAACTACAGTTTTGGCAAGTCAGTTAAGACATCTACTTTGTGCATGACACAAGTAATTTTTCCAACAATTGTTTACAGACAGAGTTTTCCACTTATAATTCACTGTCTCACAATTCCGGTGGGTCAGAAGTTTGCATACATTAAGTTGACTGTGCCTTTAAACAGCTTGGAAAATTCCAGAAAATGATGTCATGGCTTTAGAAGCTTTTGATATGCAAATTGACATAATTTGAGTCAATAGGAGGTGTACCTGTGGATTTATTTCAAGGCCTACCTTCAAACTCAGTGCCTCTTTGCTTGACATCATGGGAAAATCAGAAGAAATCAGCCAAGACCTCAGAAAGAAAATTGTAGACCTCCACAAGTCTGGTACATCCTTGGAGCAATTTCCAAATGCCTGAAGGTACAACAAACATCTGTACAAACAATAGTACGCAAGTATAAACAACATGGGACCACGGAGCCGTCATACCGCTCAGGAAGGAGACGCGTTCTGTCTGCTAGAGATCAATGTACCTTGGTGCGAAAAGTGCAAATCAATCCCAGAACAACAGCAAAGGACCTTGTGAAGATGCTGGAGGAAACAGGTACAAAAGTATCTATTTCCACAGTAAAACAAGTCTTATATCGATATAACCTGAAAGGCCACTCAGCAAAGAAGAAGCCACTGCTCCAAAACCGCCCTAAAAAGCCAGACTACAGTTTGCAACTGCACATGGGGACAAAGATTGTACTTTTTGGAGAAATGTCCTCTGGTCTGATGAAACACAAATAGAACTGTTTGCCCATAACGACCATCATTATTTTTTAAGGAAAAAAGGGGATGCCTGCAAGTGAAAGAACACCATCCCAACCGTGAAACACGGGGGTGGCAGCATCATGTTGTGGGGGTGCTTTGCTGCAGGAGGGACTGGTGCACAAAATAGATGGTATCATGAGGAAGAAAAACAATGTGGATATATTGAAGCAACATCTCAAGACATCAGTTAGGAAGTTAAAGCTTGGTCTCAAATGGGTCTTCCAAATGGACAATGACCCCTAAGCATACTTCCAAAGTTGTAGCAAAATGGCTTAAGGACAACAAAGTCAAGGTATTGGAGTGGCCATCATATAGCCCTGACCTCAATTCTATAGAAAATGTGAGGGCAGAACTGAAAAAGTGCATGCCAGGAAGGAGGCCTACAAACCTGACTCAGTTACACCAGCTCTGTCAGGAGGAATGGGCCAACATTCACCCAACATATTGTGGGAAGCTTGTTGAAAGCTACCTGAAATGTTTGACCCAAGTTAAAGAATGTACAGGCAATGCTACCAAATACTAATTGAGTATATGTAAACTTCTGACCCACTGGGAATGTGATGAAAGAAATAAAAGCTGAAATAAATAATTATCTGTACTATTATTCTAACATTTCACATCTTTAATATAAAGTGGTGATCCTAGCTGACCTAAAACAGGGAATTTTTACTGGGATTAAATGTCAAGAATTGTGAAAAACTGAGTGAAATATAGTTGACTAAGGTGTATGTCAATTTCTGACGACAACTGTAACTATTATTTTGAATGCTAGAAAGTAAACAAAATTATTTAAGGTATTGTATAGTCATTAAAAACAAAGACGGCTATTTAAATACTTAAAAAAAATCTAATTACAAATCAAATATGCATCCATACGTTTTATGTCATTAACTTTGCTGCATTGACAATCATTCATCACAAAGATATACAAGGACCTTGAGCATTCCCTCCAGTGGCAAACTGTGATCGGAGAAAGGGTCTATATTGAAGAAAATGATTCGCTTATCACACCCTTGTAGTATGTCATACATTTGAAGATTCCATTGATATTTTGATGTGTCCAAATGAAAAGTGTAACTAATGTTCATCAACTAAAATGAAGGGACATTTAATTGTGAGCACAATGAACAATCAATCTAATTATTTTTAAAGGGTTAATGACCTGATATTTGAGCATCTGTGGCCTCCATTTAAGAACATCCTGAATTACCATTTGTTCATTGGTGTTGCTACAACTACTGGTGGCACAATGTTATTGTAATGGTAAAACAAATATAAAAGTCATTTCAGTATTTTAAAGCTACCATATTACTTCATTTAGAATGAGAAGATTTACCCAAATACTTTTAAGTAAATGTTTTTCAAAATGCCATGAACAAATGCCACCGCATTTCAATAATTTCCTGAAGTCAGTGATGCTTGTGTGTGATCTGGACTGGCACTTCCAGCCCTGTGCTGCTGTAGTGAGGTGAGGAGGGTGGGAGAGCTGCTGCTGCCACTTCCGGAAGGGGGAGAGCTCTCCTGGGACCAGCTGGCCCCGTTAGAGAGGGAACATTCCCACAGTCTCAGTCTGCCTGCAGGACAGAGGGGCCAGGCCGTGGAGCCAAGGCCACCCTCCCCCTCCCTCCGCTGGGCTGGCTAACCTCTCTGGTTCTCACCCCTGGGCCTCCACCCCATTTACCACTCACCCCCATCCCCACTGTCACCTGAGCCACACAGGTAAATGCCTAACTTTATTTGATGGATGCGGTTTCCCACGGCAACCCCGATCGTCAGATTCTGGAGTGGGGTGGTGATTGCGGGCTGATAACCCCCATGGAGCACCTCTCTCCTGACCGCCAGGACGGGGTGAGAGAAACACAAGACAAAACATCCTGGCCGTGTCACACACCTGTGTGTACACCTCATCAGCCTGAGACAAAGGGGCTCCGTCCCTACAATCCAATTAAGAGCTCCTGCACACAGCAAATAACACACGCTTACTGCTTGACATAGATGTCAGTGATCGTATTTCCTTGGGTTTTCAGATGGATAAATCCTGTGTTTCATTTAAATCTGAGGTTTTCTCTGCCAAGGCTGGAATATTTGCCAAGTGATGTCTCCATGTTGTTTTGATGTGTAAAGGAGTGGAACATCCAACGACTGGTTGACTCAACACCGTCCTAGCTTAGCTGACCACTGACCCATACCACCGTGTCCACTACTGGCTGACTCAACACCGTCCTAGCTGACCACTGACCCATACCACCGTGTCCACTACTGGCTGACTCAACACCGTCCTAGCTGACCACTGACCCATACCACCGTGTCCACTACTGGCTGACTCAACACCGTCCTAGCTGACCACTGACCCATACCACCGTGTCCACTACTGGCTGACTCAACACCGTCCTAGCTGACCACTGACCCATACCACCGTGTCCACTACTGGCTGACTCAACACCGTCCTAGCTTAGCTGACCACTGACCCATACCACCGTGTCCACTACTGGCTGACTCAACACCGTCCTAGCTGACCACTGACCCATACCACCGTGTCCACTACTGGCTGACTCAACACCGTCCTAGCTGACCACTGACCCATACCACCGTGTCCACTACTGGCTGACTCAACACCGTCCTAGCTGACCACTGACCCATACCACCGTGTACCACTACTGGCTGACTCAACACCGTGGCTGACTCAACAGCTAGCTGACCACTGACCCATACCACCGTGTCCACTACTGGCTGACTCAACACCGTCCTAGCTAGCTGACCACTGACCCATACCACCGTGTCCACTACTGGCTGACTCAACACCGTCCTAGCTGACCACTAGCTGCTGACCCATACCACCGTGTCCACTACTGGCTGACTCAACACCGTCCTAGCTTAGCTGACCACTGACCCATACCACCGTGTCCACTACTGGCTGACTCAACACCGTCCTAGCTGACCACTGACCCATACCACCGTGTCCACTACTGGCTGACTCAACACCGTCCTAGCTTAGCTGACCACTGACCCATACCACCGTGTCCACTACTGGCTGACTCAACACCGTCCTAGCTTAGCTGACCACTGACCCATACCACCGTGTCCACTACTGGCTGACTCAACACCGTCCTAGCTTAGCTGACCACTGACCCATACCACCGTGTCCACTACTGGCTGCTGCTGCAGTGCGTGCGTGCGTGTGTGTGTGTGTGCGAGAGAGAGAGAGGCAACTGTGCATTGAAATGTGTGAGAGATTTGTGACCTGTGGCCACAAGAAATGGGAAACCAGTGAAGAACAAACACCATTGTAAATACAACCCATGTTTCTCTTAATTTTTACCTTTTGTACTAACTATTTGCACATCATATGAAATTTGTAATGTCTTAATTAATTTAGAACTGTTGTGAGTGTAACGTTTACGGTTCATTTTTATTGTTTATTTCACATTTGTTTATTATCTAGTTCATTTGCTTTGGCAATGTTACCCATGCCAATAAAGCCCTTACATTGAATTGAATTGAGAGAGAGAGAGAGAGAGAGAGAGAGAGAGAGAGAGAGAGAGAGAGAGAGAGAGAGAGAGAGAGAGAGACAGAGAGACAGAGAGAGAGAGAGAGAGAGAGAGAGAGAGAGAGAGAGAGAGAGAGAGAGAGAGAAACATCATGTAAACAAACCTGCTAAAACATTACCCATCTAAAAGAATAGGAAAATCCTTCCGTATTCTATTCAGTATTAATCTACTGTCGTTGTGACTGTAGACAAGCTTTAGTATGACTTCTGGTGTCCAACCACAAGTGTGGATGCACATACACACACAACCCTTTTCCACACACACACACGTCTAGAGCAGCAGGAGGAGGAAGTGCCAGTGAATGTAGGTTAATATCAGGAGCACTTGACAACAATAGCGTGTTATGAAAAGCTTGGTCTGTAATAAGGTCTTCGTTGGGACTTTAGAGCCACATCACATCATTACTCATCCTGCTAGCCAATTTGCCTGTCGGCATGGCAACCGGCCCAAGCTGAAGCCAGAGGCAAGACTGGAATCTTAATGCCTGCCTGGTCGGGGAGAGGGAACACACAGAATGTTCTCGTGGAGAGAAAAGTTCACAAGTGGCCACAGTGACCCTTCACTGTCCAAGCCAAGATCTCAGAAATGGGGGTTGGAGTTGGTCAAGAGAAAAACTTAAACATAAATGTAATCTTTTCTAACATTCAGCACGCACAGCATCCGCGGAATGCATACACTTACTCCTAAGACACCATCTGGATGTAACCAACCAGTTGCTGCCTTGTGTGACTGTGTATATGTATACACTGCAGTGGTGGTAGGCGGGCAGGAAAGCAGGCAGGCTGTGACAGCGGAGGTATTCGGCAGTGGTGTGTGCTGGGTGGGTGTGTGTGCGGAGTTATCCTGCAGGTCGCGGAGTGTGTTGGGTCAGGGTGGAGCGGTCAGCAGCTGCTGCCTGGCCTGGGTCCCACGATTCCCAGGCTAGGGGAGGTAGTGGAGGGATGGATGGAGGGAGGTGGGGGACTGACAGGGCCGTAATAAAATCAGGCGCCGTGGTTGGGCTGTGTGCGGCTCATTGTTCCCTGGGCTGGGCCCGCGGCTGCTGTTTACTTTCTCCCATATGCATTATTCAACGGCACAGGAGCTCCCAGAGAAAGGGGCCCCATTCAGGGATCCTCTTGCCCTTGTTTTGTTTTGCTAATTTTCAATTAAAATAAACCAGCTCTCGCCAGGGCCCGGGCCAGGCTGAGCCGAGCTGAGCTGAGTGGGAGAGAGAGACAGGGGACGGCGAGTCTAATGCTGGGGCGTCTGAGAAGATTAGGCTGATCATACGGATGAGGATAAAATGCTGCTTATCATCTATTACGGCTGTGGCAGGGATATGTTTTCTTGCAGTGGGGTTTAAGGCAGACAATGAGACGGGATGCTGTTCGGTTGAGAGCGTATTGGCCTCTTAGATTCTGTTGTTGTTGTCCCGATAACATGACCCACTTATCATTGTTCAAATGTCTGTTTCCGCTTGATCCATGTCAACATACTCAAATATGTTCATAATTCTACATATATCAACAAATATTTTTTTTTTGCATTGATCCATTAGGCTACAGACGTTCTGATTCAATTGTCCCACTGAGTGAGACACAGGATTACCATATGCCCAGTGAAAGAACGAACTGATCACAAAGACAAAGCCTTGTCAATAATGAGTCCCAGAGGTCATTAAATGAAGCTAGCCAGGGCAGGCTGGACTAATCAATAAGTCCACTGATAGCTCCTTTTGGTTGTCCTGCATTCACACAGGAGGGGGCTGAGCCATGGGGGACTGAGGAGGGGACATTGCCGGGGACAGATGCGGTGACAGTGGGAGTGAGGAGCTGTTAGGAGTGTTAAAGATTCACCACACATCTGCCACTCCAACAGGGAGGGAAGCAGCTACCCAGGGTGGGTCTGCCCCCACCGACAGCCTGACTCCATGCCTACCTGTCTCTGTCGGTCTGTCGCTCAGCCTGCCTCTCTGCCTGTCATTCTGTTAGCCTCCCTTCACGACTCCGTCACTCTATCCGCCCCGTTCCGTCAGATAACTGATACAACCTGTTACCTAACCATGTTCTCCCTCCAGCAAGTGCCTCTTAAAAATACATTCAAATGTTCACAAACATCCCACCACTCTCACAGAAACTAGAGTCTCCTGATCATAATTACAGCTGTTGGCAGCAACCTGTTGCAGCCTGCTCTGCACTACACTGTCAGCGTCTGTGTTGACTGAACTCTTCACCATTAAAGCTGTGTTCTAGCACTAACAGCTAATAACGATCCCAGGCCATCCCAAACAGGGAGGGATTCTCTTCTTTGACAGTGTCCCTGCTTCCCATTAGTGCTGTTAGTGAGTGGAGGCTGAATGTGAATGTGGAGGGCCTCTTGGCTTGGATGGATAGAGGCTGTTCCCTGCTGGGTGCAGGTGAGCTCCCAATGCCTCCCCTCGCACCTGGCCTCTTTGTTCCCCACTGATGGCTTTATGGCACAAGACGAGGGGATCTATCCGTCTGCCTCTCTGTCTCTGGTAAAGCCGGTGGCCCAGCAGAGCGCTGTAGAAGCCCAGTAAAGCCCACACTGCTACCAGGGCATTGTGGTGACCCAGTCAGCCAGAGAGAGAGACCCTCTCAGCAACCGCCTCCCCATACATACACAAAAACATGTACACGCACAAACATGTTCACTCGTTCACACACACACACACACACACACACACACACACACACACACACACACACACACACACACACACACACACACACACACACACACACACACACACACACACACACACACACACACACACACACACACAACCTGGGATCAACTAGATTCAGCCACAGGCCAATTTTTTTTGAGCAGATGGTCAGGGGGCCGGAACTTAATTACTAATCATTTGTAGACTGCAAATTGACCGCAAGAACCACAAACAGACATTTGACTAAAACATAATCATTTCAAACCTTCAAACATTTGTATATGTTTACATAGATCTCTCAGATATGCTGCACACTACTACACTGTTGGAGCTAGGAACATTTCACTACACCACGATAACATCTGGGAAATATGTGTATATGACCAATAAAAATGTGATGACTTGATGATATTCGTGGGAATACTGTAAAAAAATCACATGGAGCTGATTCGCTGGTGTTTTCACAGTCTTTATGTCCAACAATTAAATCAAATAAGAATAAAATCCACTCTGATCCCTCCCGTTGAATATTTCTGATACTCCTGCCTCCACACCTCGGTGAAAAACAGTGATCCCCCCTAGTGTTTCCCCTAACATCACAGATGAGATTTCAGTCAATGGAAGATCGGGATATAAGTTGCACATCAACATCTGTGGCATAAAAGTATGAAATCCACATCTGATACAAAAAGATGGATTGACATTTAATGCCATGGTAGATAGTAATACTAATTCCTTAAGCAGAGGTGGTCTTGATGAAACCTGCACCCATTTGACTGACAAACAGCCAGCCCCCTGACTCAATACAGCAGGCCAAGGGCCACGGGAAGTCAAGGATTACACATCTTCAGCGGGTTCGGAGAAAACGGAAGCATCTGGAAGAATCCGTTTTTTTCAAGGGGGAAAAGCAGAGAAGAGGCGAAGCCTGAAAATGCTTCCGGTTTCTTCCGACCCCGCTCAGCCATTTCTTTTACACCTGCTACATTAGGTTAATGATTGCACAGAAATAAGCAGCACATTAAAGTTCAATTTATATGATTTTCCTGGATATGAAATGTTACTGATACGCTCAAGCAAATTAAGTGGCTGAAAGGAGGTCCACAAGCAGTTTGCTATTTAAGGTTTGCTACGGCTTTGAGTGGGGGCATCTTCAAAACCAATTACCAGACAAGAAATAGATCAGATTTTTTTCTCCAGGTTGGGGGGTGGGGGGGGCTACAATAAAGACATAATCATCTCCCCTCAACTTTTCCTTTCCAACTTTCAGATTTTAATTTGCCGACTCTGAAGTGGTACCTAATTTACTTTTGCCTCTTCCCTTCAATGCGCCATTGTTGCTGCCGCTGAGACTCGGAGCTTCCTCTCTTAGCTCACCTCGGCGTGAAATTGGTTTAATGAAGCTGAAAGGTATGGGCTCTCACAACACTGTGGATTCCAGCCATACTGCTTCATCCATCCCTCCCTCCCCTCTCTCTCTCTCTCCACTCACTCACATTACAGTGACAATTTATAACGCCGTGCACAAAAGATTCCTATCTCACACATTACATCAGTGGATATTACTGTCCCCTTTGAGAGGAGCCAACTCTTAGGCAAACACTAGGGGTGACCACTACAGAGTGGCCAATGGGCTTTGGGCATGCATGAGATGCTTCAAATTAGCAGCAGATACAAATATTAAAATGGGTCAGATGTGTTGCAGCAGCCCTAAGGTGAGAGATAGAGAGAGAGACAGAGACAGAGAGCGAGAGAGGATAGCAGGTATGGAGAGGTGAAACTATTCTTTGAGCATCTCACTGCTTTCCCACCTCTTCCAATCTGACTCTGTGAAAGGTGTTCTCCTGTTACTTCTCCCCCTGGGTGTGGCTTCTAATGGGAATGGGAAGGAAGTCTTGTGGGATTATTGTGTTTGTGCGTTACATTAATATGATCCCCGTAGTCATATCGCTTACTTCTTCTTGGCCCCTTTAAGTACAATCGAATGGAAATACATCCGTAACCAAATATTCTGGCTGCCACTGCTCGTTTCTGGTTGGAGGCCCAGTTTGAAGTTTGGTATTTGGTAAAGAGGAAGAGAAAGTAGGCTGGTTGAGTGCAGTGAAGCTGCAACATAAGGTGTGAGAGAGACTGATGGACATCTGTTTGGTAAAGGGGGGGTGGTGTGTGTTAGACCTTTGACTGAGAGCCTAAGGAAAGCAAGTGGGGGAATAGGGTGACTTCTTCTCTTACACTCTCATGATACATTATGTGGAACTACTTTCACAACCTCAATGGCCGCTATAACTCAAACAGAAAGACCACTTTTTGTGTGTGTGTGTGTGTGTGTGTGTGTGTGTGTGTGTGTGTGTGTGTGTGTGTGTGTGTGTGTGGCCAAGAGCACACATTGCTGTTTGTCTTTCCAACGTGGCTGAGGCTGCTAGCAGTGCGAATGTGAAACCCCCAAAGGACTGTCAAATTGTCATCTTCCTTTTTGGTGCAATTGTGAAGCTGACGATCAGCTCTTCTCAGGGTAAAATTAGTTCTAAACCTTTTCTTGTTGATTGCCAGTTTAGGCCAGTTTAGCACATAGGATAGTTAAGCATTTTTAAAGCTGCTAACACACACACACACACACACACACACACACACACACACACACACACACACACACACTTGAGAAAGCTAGTGGTGCTGCTGCTAAACTGTAGTGTTTAGCCCCTGCTGTGATAAAACCTGATCTGCAGTGGAACCGGGCAGGTAAGATTAGCTGTGCTGAACCATGGGAGTGCTATATTTTACACCTAATTACTCAATTATCATTAAACACTGTCGTAGCAGACACAATGCCAGAGGAGAAATCACACATATCACAAACGGCTTCAATTCAACAGTGCTAGTTCATTCCTGGTTGCCTGCACAGCGTGGTTGGCTCTGTCAGACTACAGGAAAATCATTGAAAAGACTTTACAGAGCAGACTTTTCAGAAGAGAACGGGAACCATCTTTTTGATAGTACTGGCTGTTCGACTACATTTTGAAATATAAGACTCAGAATGTATTTCAGCACCTTCAAATGGGGAAATGCTTGAATATGTAGTCACAAATAATGTTTAATCATAAAAAGATCAAAGATTTCAAAAATTATAAACACTTTAAGGTATTATATATCCATTAAAATATCAAAACATCCAGCTTGCAGTACTTCTACCTTCCACTGGTGGGGGCTAGTAAACAGGTGAGAGGCTACCAGATTCTTCTGTCGTCCCCACTGACTTTTCCTAGCCTTGTTTGAACAGTGTTGGGAACCAATAGTGATTTTATGGGTTTGTTCAAAGACAAAAGGTTGACAAAGGTTAAGACACAGACAGTCAGGTAGACAAGTAGAGAGGGTAGATTGACGAGGCTGGGTGTTCAGTTACACTGATAAAAGCTGAAAGGACGAGCAAACCCACGAGTCCCCAGACAAATGCACCAATATCAAATCAACAATCAACAGAGCATACAAGTGTCTCTCCGCTCGCACCTCTATTGTTCCTCTCTAAACATTTAACAAAGATTATCAGTGTGGATAAGACCTAAGACTAACATATCTGCATCTGACCTTATCATAGGGCTTGATTGGTGAGCGTGCTAAAATCTGGCTGAGGTTCTTCAGAGAGTCTCTTTCTATATAGAGTAGTCAGGACAGAGACACACACACATTCAGAAGAACCCAGAGTGTGGGTCACCTGCATGACCCATGTGGTCAATGGTCATACACCTGGCTGCTGGCTAACTCCCTCCCGCAGTGAGCCCCTGTGGTCCAACACGCTCACCGCATGGCTTAATACACACTTAAAACAACACAGTCGCCCGCACACACAAAGAGGGAGCCCCGGAGGCGTTCTAAACCTCCGCTGTGACACAGCCTACTGTGAGGTAATGAGGAATTAAGAGACGAGGAAGGAGGACGAGGAGAGATTTACTGGGGTTTACCTCACGTTACTGTCACACAGGAAGACCCAGAGGCCGTGGAAACACAACCACCACCTCACAGCCACTTTATTGCCATCTCATAACCACTACACAACCGCGGCTGATACCGTTACCTCCGGTCCTGCACCCATAACCACACTCAGAGAGACCCATTCATTCAACTACTATCCTCAACACGCTTGAGTACTGTCAAAACAAGCGGCATCACTACACCAAGTCTGCTATACCAACACAAACAGACGCACTAGGCATGCTTCAGAGGGCTTGACGCTTTACGTCTCACAGCAACATGCCACTCTAATCATTTCACTTACATTCATTAGACAGGATCCATTACTTATCTTAACAGCCTATCAGTAAGATCCCTATGGGCATGTGTATGACATGACCATTCTCTATAGAGGACCTAGCTATCTGTAGGGCCATGGGGGAGGTATACGTTGAGAGGAACATTGATATACAATGATAATGACGGGCAGATTAGGGGTCACCCTCTCCTCCAGTAACGACACTCAGCTGTACCCGAATTGAACAGGTGTAGACTTGCTTACTTGCGAGCCCATTCCCAACAGTGCAGAGTTAAAAAAAAGTACAAGAAATATGAGGTAAATAAGAAAAAGTAAATAGTAACATACAAAAAAACAAGAACAAGGCTATTTACAAGGAGTAACGGTAACGAGTTAATGTGCAGGGGTACGTGGTAGTTGAGGTAACACAGTGGGTAGGGGTAGAAGTGTACATGAATATACACTGATAATGAGGATCTCTTCCAGCTAGGTTATTTTATGCTCTGTGGATGGGCTTACACCCAGTACAGGTATGTACCATGTAAGTACTTGTACCACACTAGCTCGGAGCATGTACTAATGATGGCGTTGTCTGCTATTTAACTGTGGGGGTGGCAGCACCAACCGCTTTAAAGAGAGACCACTAGCATCAGCTGACTCATTCTGAGTTGGGTGTTTCTCTAGGTGTGAGAGAACGCATGGTGAGAGTAGGCTAGGAGAGACTAGGACTAAGAAACGGGCTGCTGCGCAAGGTTATTAAACCTATGTGATTTCCGATTTGTTTTTATTTCTACTCATTTTTAGAGCTTTATCTCTTTATTTGTTTCAGTTAGTTTTCCGATTTGATTTACTAGTTTTTATTTAGTTACAATTTGGTAAAAAAATATATGTTATATTTGGTTTTTATATTATTTAGTTAGAGTATTAGTTTTAGCGTTAGGGACAGAAAGTAGCCTACACTCTTAGAAAAAGAGATAGGTTATCTAGAACCTAAACATTTCTTTATGCTGTCCCCATAGGAGAACCCTTTGAATAACCATTTTTATTTCCAGGTAGAACCCTTTTGGGTTCCATGTAGGACCCTTTCCAAAAGAGTTCTACCTGGAACCAAAAAGGGTTCTACCTGAAACCAAAAAGAGGGGCCAATCAGGTCTGCTTATTGCCCCCTCCCCAATCAGAAAATAATTGCTAGTGCGATGTTTCGCTTTGGGGCACCCCCTCCACAGGGTGTGAACAAAAAGCAGACCAGAGTGGGCCTGCCCCGATCTGAAAAAAATGATGGGGTGTCTCGCTTTCTCTACTGTCTCTGCCCTGGATTTGTTCCCTTTTGTTAGCTAGTGATAGCAAAGATGATCAGGATGTTCAAGTAACCGCTCTAACAATGAAAACACATGTCCTCAAAAGATGGAAGGCAGGCGGGATGAGACGAGATCAGGTGGGACCATTGTAGCCAATGAGGAGGCAGATAGATACACGTGTGAAGTAAGTTGTTTTTCAAGTTGCCGAATGCCAGACTTATATCAGTACTTTTGTAACAATCTAAAACACAACTCTATTAAAAAAAGTTTTAAGTGAGAAGTAGGCATTGGTCTGAAGCCAAAAAGGAAAGGAAATTCACATGCCTATTCCACCCATACTCTACCAAGGTTTTCCAGGACACAGCTTTGACCTACTACAGTAGCTACAGTATGGTGGTCTATTGTACTTCAAACAATGTGTAGGCAAGTTGCTAAGTATTCAAACCTTCTCAAACAGCCTAATTCATACTTTTCGGGAAGGTGCCACATACAAGGTAAAGTATTGGATTCTTCACTCACCACACTAAGACATTATCCCATTCCACTACCTTTTCACGTTTTGAAACCAAGCTCTGCTTTCATATTTACGAGACCATCAGGCCTGATGGAGTGAGTTGTTATGTCTTGTAGTAATGTGGTACCTACCTGTGTTTCCTTCACCTTCATCATGGCAATACATATCATTGAGAAAAAACACATCATTTTTGGGGTCAATAGGTGCCCAACATAACAACAGGTGGTATGCTGGACACAGTCAAGCATACCTGTATAATGAGAAAGTCTGTATTCCTGATTTCTGTAACTGTTAGCTTACCTGTGCAATATTGAATTAAACTCAGATCTACTTGTTTGGCAAACATGGTCCTGTTTCCATTTCTGTGCTGATCAAAGGGTAGTTCATTACCTCTGTCAAATGGATATGTTTCTTTGAGTTGTGTGTTTTTGTATTTATTTTTGTAATAAACATGGTGTCACAAGATGGCGCCGACAGAGATGGTCGACTCGCTTCGAGTTCTTAGGAAACGATGCAGTATTTTGTTTTTAAAAATATTATTTCTTACAATGTTACCTAGGAAATCTTAAGTCTTATTACATACAGCCGGGAAGAACTATTGAATATAAACTCAGCAAAAAAAGAAAACATCCTCTCACTGTCAACTGCGTTTATTTTCAGCAAACTTAACATGTGTAAATATTTGTATGAACATAACAAGATTCAACAACTGAGACATAAACTGAACAAGTTCCACAGACATGTGACTAACAGAAATTGAATAATGTGTCCCTGAACAAAGGTGGGGTCAAAAGTAACAGTCAGTATCTGGTGTGGCCACCAGCTGCATTAAGTACTGCAGTGCATCTCCTCCTCATGGACCGCACCAGATTTGCCAGTTCTTGCTGTGAGATGTTACCCCACTCTTCCACCAAGGCATCTGTAAGTTCCTGGACATTTCTGGGGGGAATGGCCCCAGCCTTCACCCTCCGATCCTTCAGGTCCCAGACGTGCTCAATGGTATTGAGATCCGGGATCTTCGCTGGCCATGGAAGAACACTGACATTCCTGTTTTGCAGGAAATCACTCACAGAACGAGCAGTATGGCAGGTGGCATTGTCATGCTGGAGGGTCATGTCAGTATGAGCCTGCAGGAAGAGTACCACATGAGGGAGGAGGATGTCTTCCCTGTAACGCACAGCGTTGAGATTGCCTGTAATGACAACAAGCTCAGTCCGATGATGCTGTGAGACACCGCCCCAGACCAAGACGGACCCTCCACCTCCAAATCATCCTGCTCCAGAGTACAGGCCTCCGTGTAACGCTCATTCCTTCGACGATAAACGCGAATCCAACCATCACCCCGGTTGAGACAAAACCGCGACTAGTCAGTGAAGAGCACTTTTTGCCAGTTCTGTCTGGTTCAGCGTCGGTGGGTCTGTGCCCATAGTCAACATTGTTGCCAGCGATGTCTGGTGAGGACCTGCCTTACAACAGGCCTACAAGCCCTCAGTCCAGCCTCTCTCAGCCTATTGCGGACAGTCTGAGCACTGATGGAGGGATTGTACATTCCTGGTGTAACTCGGACAGTTGTTGTTGCCATCCTGTACCTATCCCACACATGTGATGTTCGGATGTACCAATCCTGTGCAGGTGTTGTTACACTTGGTCTGCCACTGCGAGGACGATCAGCTGTCCGTCCTGTCTCCCTGTAGCACTGTCTTAGGTGTCTCACAGTACGGACATTGCAATTTATTTCCCTGGTCACATCTGCAGTCCTCATGCCTCCTTTCAGCATTCCTAAGGCACGTTCACGCAGATAAGCAGGGACCCTGGGCATCTTTCCTTTGGTGTTTTCCAGAGTCAGTAGAAAGGCCTCTTTAGTGTCCTAAGTTTTCATAACTGTGACCTTAATTGCCTACCATCTGTAAGCTGTGAATGTTCATTAATTGTTCATGGTTCATTGAATAGGCATGGGAAACAGTGTTTAAACCCTTTACAATGAATCTGTGAAGTTATTTGGATTTTTACTAAATATCTTTGAAAGACAGGGTCCTGAAAAAGGGATGTTTATTTTTTTGCTGAGTTTAAGAGCAATGTCAACTTACCAACATTACGACCAGGAATACGACTTTCCCGAAGCGGATCCTCTGTTCGGACCACCACCCTGGACAATGGATCTAATCCCGGTAGCTGAGCCAAAACAACTGCGCTGAAGAACGGGCAGATGGAGCGGCCTCCTGGTCAGGCTCCATAGACGTGCACTTCGCCCACCGCTCCCGAGTATACTACTCGCCAATGTCCAGTCTCTTGACAACAAGGTAGACAAAATTCGAGCAAGCGTTGCCTTCCAGAGAGACATCAGAGATTGTAACATTCTGTTTCACGGAAACATGGCTCTCTCAGGATATGTTGTCGGAATCATTCCAGCCACCAGGCTTCTCAATGCATCGCGCCGACAGAGATAAACACCTCTCTGAGAAGAGGAAGGGATGGGGTGGATGCTTCGTAATTAACGACTCATGGTGTAATCAAAACAACATTCAGGAACTCAAGTCCTTTTGCTCACCGACCTAGAATTTACCTACCAAGAGAATTCTCATCATTTATAGTTACAGCTGTGTACATTTCCCCTCAAGCAGACACCAAGACGGCCCTCAAGGAACTTCACTGGACTCTATGTAAACTGGAAACCACATAACCTGAGGCTGCATTTATTGTAGCTGGGGATTTTAACAAGGCTACCTAAATTCTATCAGCATATTGATTGCACTATGTGCAGGGGTAATACACTCGATCACAGCTACTCTAACTTCTGCAATGCATACAAAGCCCTCCCCCGCCCTCCCTTCGGCAGATCCGACCACGACGCCATCTTGCTCCTACCATCTTATAGGCAGAAACTCAAACAGGATGTACAAGTGACGAGAACCATTCAACGCTGGTCTGAACAATCGCAAGCCACGCATCAAGATTGTTTTGATCCCGTGGACTGGAATATGTTCCTGTCAGCCTCAGAGAACAACATCGACCTATACGCTGACTCGGTGAGTGAGTTTAAAAAGAAGTGGATTGGAGATGTTGTATCCACTGCGACTATTAAAACCTACCCTAGTCAGAAACCGTTGATGGATGGCGGCATTCGCACAAAACTGAAAGTGTGAACCACCACATTTAACCATGGAAAGAGGTCTGGGTATATGACTGAATATAAACAGTGTAGTTATTCCCTCCGCAAGGCAATCAAACAAGTGAAGTGCCGGTACAAGGACAAGGTGGAGTCGCAATTCAACGGCTCAGACACGAGACGTACAGTGCCTTGCAAAAGTATTCACCCCCCTAGGCGTTTTTCCTATTTTGTTTCATTACAACCTGTAATTTAAATTGATTTTTATTTGGATTTCATGTAATGGACCTACATAAAATAGTCCAAATTGGTGAAGTCAAGTGAAAAAATGTATGAATATGTATTCACCCCCTTTGCTATGAAGCCCCTAAATAAGATCTGGTGCAACCAATTACCTTCAGAAGTCACATAATTAGTTAAATAAAGTCCACCTGTGTGCAATCTATCAAACTACATGATCTCAATATATACCTGTCAATAGCTGTTCTGAAAGGCCCCAGAGTCTGCAACCCCACTAAGAATGTGGCACCACCAAGCAAGCAGCACCATGAAGACCAAGGAGCTCTCCAAACAGGTCAGGGACAAAGTTGTGGAGAAGTACAGATCAGGGTAGGGTAAAAAAAATTAAAAATATCTGAAACTTTGAACATCCCACCATTAAATCCATTATTAAAAATGAAAAGAACATGGCACCACAACAAACGTGCCAAGAGAGGGCCGCCCACCAAAACTTACAGACCAGGCAAGGAGGGCATTAGTCAAAAGAAACAAAGAGACCAAAGATAACCCTGAAGGAGCTGCAAAGCTCCACAGCGGAGATTGGAGTATCTGTCCATAGGACCACTTTAAGCCGTACACTCCACAGAGCTCAGCTTTACTGAAGAGTGGCAAGAAAAAAAAACATTGTTTCAAGAAGAAAATAAGCAAACACATTTGGTGTTCGCCAAAAAGCATGTGGGAGAATCCCCAAACATATGGAATAAAGTACTCTTGTCAGATGAGACTAAAATTGAGCTATAAGGCCATCAAGAAAATGCTATGTTTGGCGCAAACACAACACCTCTCATCACCCAAAGAATTTTGTCCCATGAAGCATGGTGGTGGTAGCAACATGCTGTGGGGATTTTTGTCATCGGCAGGGACTGGGTAACTGGTCAGAATTGAAGTAATGATGGATGGCGCTAAATACAGGGAAATTCTTGAGGGAAACCTGTTTCAGTCTTCCAGAGATTTGAGATTGGGATGGAGGTTCACCTTCCAGCAGGACAATGACCCTAAGCATACTGCTAAAGCAACACTAGAGTGGTTTAAGGGGAACATTTAAATGTCTTGGAATGGCCTAGTCAAAGCCCAGTCCTCAATCCAATTGAGAATATGTAGTATGACTTGAAGATTCCTGCTGCAAAACGTGGCTCTACAAAGTATTGAATTTGGGGGTTTTCTGTTTTTTTGTCGTATTTCTTGTCTGTTTCACAATAAAATATATTTTGCATCTTCGAAGTGTTGTGTAAATCAAAAGACCAACCCGCCCGCAAAATCGATTTTAATTTCAGGTTGTAAGGCAACGAAATAGGAAAAATGCTAAGTGGTTGAATACTTTCTTAAGCCACTGTATGTGGCATGGTCTACAGGAAATCATGGACTACAAAAAGAAAACCAGCCACGTCACGCACACTGACGTCACGCTTCCAGACAAATTAAAACACATTCTTTGCCCGCTTTGAGGATAATACAGTGCCACCATCGCGGCCCACTAACAAGAACCCCGCCCCCCCCACTCTCCTTCTCTGTGGCCAATGTCGGTAAAACATTTAAACGTGTTAATCCTCGCAAAGCAGCTGGCCCAAACGGCATCACCTAGCCTTGTCCTCAGAGCATGCGTAAACCAGCTGGCTGTTAACAGACATATTCAATGGCTCCCTATCCCAGTCTGTTGTCCCCACATGCTTCAAGATGGCTATCATTGTTCCTGTACCCAAGAAGGCAAAGATAACTGAACTAAACGACTACTGCCCCGTAGCACTCACTTCGGTCATCATGAAGTGCTTTGAGAGACCAGTCAAGACTCATATCACCTCCACCCTACCTCACACCCTAGACCCACTTCAGTTTGCTTACCACCCCAATAGGTCCATAGATGCCACAATTGCCATCACATTGCACACTGCTCTATCCCATCGGGACAAGAGGAAAACCTATTTAAGAACCTATGACTACAGCTCAGCATTCAACACCCCAGTACCCTCCAAGCTCATCATCAAGCTGGAGGCCCTGGGTCTCAACCCTGCCCTGTGAAATTGGGTCCTGGACTTTCTGACGGGCCGCCCCCAGGTAGAAAACAACATGAAGGTAGGAAAGAACATCTCCACTTCGCTGATTCTCAACACTGGGGCCCCACAAGAGTGCGTGCACAGCCCCCTCCTGTACTCCCTGTTCACCCATGATTGCATTGCCATGCACGCCTCCAACTCAATCATCAAGTTTGCAGACGACACAACAGTAGAGGGCTTGATTACCAACAACAACGAGACAGCCTACAGGGAGGAGATGAGGGCACTCGGTGTGTGGTGTCAGGAAGTCAACCTCTCACTCAACTTCAATAAAACAAAGGAGATGATCGTGGACTTCAGGAAACAGCAGAGGGAGCAGCCCCCTATCCACAAAGGGACAGCAGTGGAGAAGGTGGAAAGTGGTAAGTTCCTCAGCGTGCACATCACAGACAAACTGAAATGGTCCACCCACACAGATACTGTGGTGAAGAAGCGCAACAGCGCCTCTTCAACCTCAGGAGGCTGAAGAAATTTGGCTTGTCACCCAAAACCCTGATAAACTTTTATAGATGCACAATCGAGAGCAACCTGTGGGGCTGTATCACATCCTGGTACGACAACTGCTCCACCCTCAACCGTAAGGCTCTCCAGAGGGTGGTGTGGTCTGCACAACGCATCACCGGGGGCAAACTTCTTGCCATCCATGACACCTACAGCACCTGATGTCACAGGAAGGCCAAAAATATAATCAAGGAAAACAACCACTCAAGCCACTGCCTGTCCAGACCGTTACCATCCAGAAGGTGAGGTCAGTACAGGTGCATCAAAGCTGGGACCGAGAGACTGAAAAACAGCTTCTTTCTCAAGGCCACCAGACTGCTAAACAGCAATCACTAACTGCTGCCTACATTGAGACCCAATCACTGGCAACTTTAATACATTGATCACTATTTTTTTTTTACTAGTCACTTTAAAACACTGGCACTTTAAATAATGGCACTTTAATTAAACTTACATTACTCATATCACATAATATAATATACACTGTAATTTATACCATCCACTGCACCATCTATCTTGCCTATGCCGCTCGGCCGTCATTCATCCATACACGTGTATGTACATATTCTCATTCACCCCTTTAGGTTTGTGTGTATTCGGTAGTTGTTGGGGAATTGTTTGATTACTTGTTAGATATTACTGCACTGTCGGAACTAGAAGAACAAGCATTTTGCTACACTCTCATTAACATCTTCTAACCATGTGTATGTGATCAACAATATTTGATTTGATTACAATAAAATACCATTACAATTGTCCAATTTCTAAAAATACATACAGCCTAATGATTTTTATACACACTACATGACCAAAGATATGCTGACACCTGCTTGTCGAACATCTCATTCTAAAATCATGGCATTAATATGGAGTTGGTCCCTACTTTTCTGCTATAACAGCCTCCACTCTTCTGGGAAGGCTTTCCACTAGACATTGGAACATTGCTGCGGGGACTTGCTTCCATTCAGCTACAAGAGCATTAGTGAGGTAGGGCACTGATTTTGGGCAATTAGGCCTTGGGCAATTAGGCCTGGTCGGCATTCCAATTCATCCCAAAGGTGTTTGATAGGGTTGAGGTCAGGGCTCTGTGCCGGCCAGTCAAGTTCTTCCACACAGATCTCTACAAACCATTTCTCTATGGACCTCGCTTTGCTCACAGAGGCATTGTCATGCTGAAACAGGAAAGAGCCTTCCCAAACTGTTGCAACAAAGTTGGAAGCACAGAATAGTCTAGAATGTCATTGTATGCTGTAGTGTTAAGATTTCCCCTTACTGGAACTAAGGGGTCTATCCCAAACCATGAAAAACAGTTTGTTTGTGTGTGTGAGGGAGATTGACTGTGAAGGAGTGAAGATGTTTACATGGGTGTGGATTTGAATGAGGGAATGATATCGAAAGAGTGTGTGTATGTGTGTGTTTGCATGCATGCATAGATGGGTGTAATTGTGAAACTATACGTGTTTATGAGTAAGTTTAGTATGTTTCATGTGCGTGTGTGTGTTTTGCGTATGTGTATACCAATGTCTGCAGGGCGAGGTGGAGGACGACGTTTGGCAGAGGGTCTGGCACGTCTTTCAGGTCTCAACCTGCAGACAGAGAGAGAGAGAGAGAGAGAGAGAGAGAGAGAGAGAGAGAGAGACAGAGAGAGAGAGAGAGAGACAGACACAGAGAGAGAGAGAGACAGACACAGACAGAGAGACAGACAGACAGACAGACAGACAGACAGACAGACAGACAGACAGACAGACAGACAGACAGACAGACAGACAGACAGACAGACAGACAGACAGACAGACAGACAGACAGACAGACAGACAGGCAGACAGACAGACAGACAGACAGACAGACAGACAGACAGACAGACAGACAGACAGACAGACAGACAGACAGACAGACAGCAGACAGACACAGACAGACAGACAGACAGACAGACAGACAGACAGACAGACAGACAGACAGACAGACAGACAGACAGACAGACAGACAGAGGCAGGAGGCAGGCAGGCAGGCAGGCAGGCAGGCAGGCAGGCAGGCAGGCAGGCAGACAGACAGACAGACAGACAGACAGACAGACAGACAGACAGACAGACAGACAGACAGACAGACAGACAGACAGACAGACAGACAGACAGACAGACAGACAGACAGACAGACAGACAGACACATGAGAGCGAGAGCACGAGAGAGAGAGCGAGAGCACGAGAGAGAGAGCGAGAGCACGAGAGAGAGAGAGAGAGCGAGCACTGGAGAGAGAGCGAGAGCAAGAGAGAGAGGGTGAGAGCATGAGCAAGAGAGCGAGAGAGCATGAGCGAGAGAGCGAGAGAGCGAGAGAGCATGAGCGAGAGAGCGAGAGAGCATGAGCGAGAGAGCGAGAGAGCATGAGCGAGAGAGCGAGAGAGCATGAGCGAGAGAGCGAGAGAGCATGAGCGAGAGAGTGAGAGAGCATGAGCGAGAGAGCGAGAGAGCATGAGCGAGAGAGCGAGAGAGCATGAGCGAGAGAGTGAGAGAGCATGAGCGAGAGAGCGAGAGAGCATGAGCGAGAGAGCGAGAGAGCGAGAGAGCGAGAGAGCGAGAGAGCATGAGCGAGAGAGCGAGAGAGCATGAGCGAGAGAGCGAGAGAGCGAGAGAGCGAGAGAGCGAGAGAGCGAGAGAGCGAGAGAGCATGAGCGAGAGAGCGAGAGAGCATGAGCGAGAGAGCGAGAGAGCGAGAGAGCGAGAGAGCGAGAGACAAAGACAGATGTGACGTTTTCACTATTTCTGCCTTCCTTTTGTCCTTTTCTATTTGATATTCTTCATTTCAACTGTGGAACCTATACCCCTATCGCTGCACGGCCAGCATTAGAAAGAGAGGGATAGTTGGTTAAGAGCGAAAACAAAGGAGTGAAAGGTGGAGGAGAACCCAGGTGAGGTGTTGTGGTGCTGAGTGTTTGCTCAGCTATGTGCTATTCTGAGTAACATGGCAGGTAGACTTCTTCATTTGACTATCTTTTTCTTTCCTTCTCTCTCTCTTTTCCCTCTCTCTGTCTGTCACCCACCTCTCTTTTTTTCTCACCTTCTCGCTCTCTCTTACCCTAGTCAATTCTATTTGCACAGGTAAGAGGAGCCCGGCCCAATACATATGTGTATGTTAGTATGGGAGACTTGAAAGTCTGGTTTACCCAGTATAAGAGAGCTCACCTGTGGATGGATGGTAGAGGACACCCTTTGTCTGGAGCATCAGTCAGCCTGAGGAGCAGGATTGAGAGAGACAGAGAGAGACAGAGAGCAAGAGAGGGGAGGACAGAGAGAAAAACAGAGAGAGAGACAGACAGAGAGATGGGCTGGTGTAAGAGAGTGGAAGATGGAAAACAAGTGAGAGAATTAGAGGAAACAAGATGGGCAGATATATAAAAAAAAGGGAGATGACAGGGTAGAGGAAGAGTTGAGGAGATAATAGAGGGATGTAATGAAGGAAAGTATGAAAATAGAGGGAGTAAATGAGAGAGGGAGAGAAGGAAAGAGGGAGGGAGATAACAGGGAGGAGGGCAACTATGCTCCGAGGGCCAACAGTTCAGTTAGCGAGGAGGGCAGGCAGGCAGAGTGGGGCCCAGTGAGGCAGGACAGGTAGGTAATCCAAGCCACCATGTGCCAGAACCTCACGTGTTTCTCTCATTGTCTCAGGAGTTGCTGGCTCAGGTTTCTATAGCCCTGAGCTTCCTGGGAGCTGGCATCCCACCACCACCGCCCCCTGGCCCACAATACACACACACAATCTGACGCACACAGCAAAACACATACACACAGAAAAATAAACACACATACAGCAAAAAGCATACACACACATTGAAATAAACACACGCACACACACACACACACACACACACACACACACACACACACACACACACACACACACACACACACACACACACACACACACACACACACACACCGCTCACTCGCACATGCAAATATAGCAGCTGCCACATAACCACAAAATGATTAACATGTTCCACTCTTTTGCTGAACATTCTGACCCTCTCTACAACTCTGTGACACGTAGAGGCAGACAGTAAACTTGATCATGATTACTAACAGAGACAGCAGTCCTTAGAAGCGGAAAGAAAGACCAGCTCAGACACATAGCGCAAGATTACACCGGAGGCCCATTTCTGCTCTCTCTCGCTCCATCTCTTTCTGTCTCTCTCTGTCTCTGTCTCTCGTTCTCTCATTCTCACTCCACCTCTCTCTCCATCTCTCTCTCTCTCTCTCTCTCTCTCTCTCTCTCTCTCTCTCTCACACACACACACACAGTAATTCCTAGAGAGGACCTGTGTCTGATTCCTATATCTGACAGTAAATTATATTCATTGAGTATCTCCTCTGTTTCTAGGGTCAGGTTGCCAATGCGACCAGCTTCCTTTCTGGTTTCCCATCACTGATGAACCAGATATGTCTTATAGCATTAGATATTTCTACATAATATAAAATGTGGTTTATTCAATTATTCAAGTGCAATTTAATGCAGCCTTTACAGCATTCACAGTAAAGGCTGCATATGTCAGCTCAATCGGAAACAACCTATGCATTTATAATGGGGTATAGGGCAGATCTTCAGCGCTACAGATTGAATCTACCCCCTAGTCTGAATGAGATAATGTTCTTCTAAATATAGGAAGTTTGGCACTTTTTTCGTTCTGCCATATGTACAGCTTTTGGTGTTTCCCAAGTGGGAGACAGGTCTGCTGGATGTTTGTACATTGTGGGTTGATTTGGCTAACTAGAAGAACCCAAAACACTCCACATGACCCCCCTCCCCCTGACTCTCCCCTCTCTCCCCCCAATACCCCAAATCTCTCCCTATCCCTCTCTCTCTCCCCCCTCCCCAACAGCTCTCACTCAACCCCCTCTCTGTCCTCCCTCTCATACCCCCTCTCTCTCCACTGACCCAACTCTTTCATCTCTCTCTCTCTCTCTCTCTCTCTCTCTCTCTCTCTCTCTGTGTGGAGCCAGACATGAGGCCTGTCCAGAGCTGAGTGGTCACTAAGCACACTAGAGCCTGGGCAACTGTGATGTCACCAGGATTCCACAAGGCTCTAGACAATGGCTGTCTCCGGGCATAACTCAGCCAGAGAGAGAGAGGTTGAGATGTGTGTGTATGGTTGTGTGTGTATGTGCGAGCGTTTGGGTGTGTATGTAGGGGGGGGGGGCTGCTAATCACAAGCCAAACACACTCACTCAACCGCTCATTCTCTAATTCTTTCTCTGTCTCATTCACAGTCTCACAAACGGAAACCACCTAAATTCACTCACTCATATGAAAGCTTGATGATATCGCCACTCACAAACCCATTTTCTCATCCCTACCTATCTAAAACCACAGACACAGAGCACATCAGACCTTCTCCGTAGGCATCACGGTAAGACACCAGCCATGGGTCAGTCTCTGATTGCTGCAGAGTACCTATGGAGCCCTCATGGGTGAGACACAGAGTTGGGGAGTGAGCTTCATACTGTGTTCAGTCACAACCCACAAGACACAATTGTAAACAACAGAAATGTCTCTTATCTAAAGAAATCTAAACCCAGACGGACCAGTCTCCAGTAGACCAACCCGCTAGTCTGGAGACCGTTCGGTTCCAGTCGAACCACTTGTGAGGACTCCCCTCCTGAAGCCCAGGGTCTCAGCAGAGGTGAGGTGAGGTGTGAATGCTAATACAGCTCCATCAGTGTGCCATCCAGAAAACAATCCATGCTAATGCCTCCACAGACAGGAGTCCAGTTAGCCCAATCAGCCAGGGGAATCATCTGGAGTGGCGAGGTGAGGGCTCCAGGAGCCATGGGGCCCTGATTGCGGGCCGATTTACAGGCTGCATGGATAATGGCTGGCAGGGACATGGTTCTGATGGAGAGGGCTCTGACTGCACTACTGGAGGTGAGGTAGAGCCAGGACAACCTGTACTGTCCAGAGACACAAATGTACGAGCTCTGGGCAAAACACACCTTGTAGGAGTGATGGTAAAGAAAGTGTGATGTGGATTTCCTGGGTTGACCCTAACAGTTCACTACTGTTATATGACCTATGCGTGGCCCTGAGGGCTTTCGATGAGTTTGACCCTCTAGTTCAACATCACAAAAGATAACGTAAAACAACCCAGAAAGCTACTTCCTAACCCGGTTGCTAACAACCAGACAAAAGGGACACTGCCATTGGGCCCTACAGTGGGGTTTGTAAATAGATGTGAAAAGGGTGAGGTCCACAGGAATGAAGAGGGTTTTCAAATGGTAAGTGTGTATATGAGGGGAGGTGAGAGGGAGGAGGGGGAGGGGAGGGGGGGTCAGGATCGAGAGGGGAGTTTCTATATAGCATCCCTTTGATGTTTCTGAGTCCACCTTGCATTAGAGGGGGTGAGGAAGGGCCCAACGAGCAAGAGAGGCCTCTTCAAATTGGCCCTGTGGCCCTTTGTGGTTTTGGTGACCAGCCAAGGGGTGGGCCAGGGGACATCCATGACTGGAGGCCATCTGGAGGTTATCTCCATGGAAACACTGAGACATGTATCTAATGCAGACATCTCACTGGCTGGCTGTCCCCACAGTCAGTTTGGGACAGAAGGAGAGATCCAGTATCTAGTTGAACTCAAACAGGCAAAGTCCCATTGGCGTAGACAAGAGTGATACTACTACTAGAATTCTGTTTGGAGTGGATGTGCTCCACAAATCAAATGAAATTGTATTTGCCACATGCGCCGAATACAACAGGTGTAGATCTTACAGTGAAATGCTAACTTACGAGCCCTTAACCAACAATGCAGTTTCAAAGAATATGGATAAGAATAAGAGATTAAAAAGTAACAAGTAATTAAAGAGGAGCAGTAAAAAATACTGGGGGGTGCCGGTACAGAGTCAATGTTAGTTGAGGTAGTATGTACATGTAGGTAGAGTTAATTAAAGTGACTATGCATAGATAATAACAGAGTGGAAGTGGTGTGTTGGGGGGGTGCAACGTGAATAGTCTGGGTAGTCATTTGACTAGATGTTCAGGAGTCTTATGGCTTGGGGGTAGAAGCTGCTTAGAAGCTTCTTGGACCTAGACTTGGCGCTCCGGTACCACCTGCCGTGCGGTAGCAGAAAGAACAGTCTATGGCTAGGGTGGCAAGAGTCTTTGACAATTTTTAGGGCTTTTCTCTGACACGTATAGAGATCGTAGAGGGCCTTTCTCTGCCACCGCCTGGTATAGAGGTCCTGGATGGCAGGAAGATTGGCCCCAGTGATGTACTGGGCCGAGCAGTTGCTATTGGACAGAAAAGTGAACAATTGCCCAAAACACGCATCTGTCGATCTTGGAATGCGTTCTGTCAACTTACTTATTGTTTTTATACATTGAATCAACCATTTTTTAAATATATTTTTTATACTTTTTGTTTTTATACATTGAATCAACCATTTTTTAATATATATTTTTTTCATCGATGCTCTCGATGCCCTGCCAGCCATTTACATGTTTTATTATTATTTTATTACCCCTTTTTCTCCCCAATTTTGTGGAATCCAATTGTCTTCTCGCTACAACTACCATATGGGCTCGGGAGAGACGAAGGTTGAAAGTCATGCGTCCTCCCATACACAACCCAACCAAGCCGCAATGCTTCTTAACACAACACGCATCCAACCCGGAAGCCAGCCGCACCAATATGTCGGAGGAAACACCGTGCACCTGGCAACCTTGGTTAGCGCGCACTGCGCCCGGCCCGCCACAGGAGTCGCTGGTGTCGTGATGAGACAAGGATATCCCTACCGGCCAAACCCTCCCTAACCCGGAAGAAGCTAGGCCAATTGTGCGTCGCCCCACGGACCTCCCGGTCGCAGCCGGTTACGACAAAGCCTGGGCGCGAACCCAGAGTCTCTGATGGCACAGCTGGTGCTGCAGTACAGCGTACTTAACCACTGCGCCACCCGGGAGGCCGATGTTGAACCTTTTGATGATCTGAGGACCCATGTCAAATCTTTTCAGTCTCCTGAGGGGGAATAGGTTTTGTTGTGCCCTTTTCACGACTGTCATGGTGTGCTTGGACCATGTTAGTTTGTTGGTGTGTATACCAAGGAACTTGAAGCTCTCAACCTACTCCACTACAGGCCCGTCGATGAGACTGGGGGCGTGCTCGGTCCTCTTTTTCCTGTAGTCCACGATCATCTCCTTTGTCTTGATCACGTTGAGGGAGAGGTTGTTGTCCTGGCACCACACGGCCAGGTCTCTGACCTCCTCCCTATAGGCTGTCTTGTTGTTGTCAGTGATCAGGCCTACCAATGTTGTGTCATCGGCAAAATTAATGATGGTGTTGGAGTCGTGCCTGGCGTGCAGTCATGAGTGAACAGGGAGTTCCCGGAGGGGGACTGAGCACACACCCTGAGGGGCCACCGCGTTGAGGATCAGCGTAGCAGATGTGTTGTTACCTACCCTTACCACCTGGGGGCGGCACATCAGGAAGTCCAGGATCCAGTTGCAGAGGGAGGTGTTTAGTCCCAGGGTCCTTAGCTTATTGATGAGCTTTGAGGGCACTATGGTGCTGAGCTGTAGTCAATAAAAAGCATTCTCACATAGGTGTTCCTTTCAAAGCACTTCATGGCTACAGACGTGAGTGCTATGGGTCAGTAGTCACTTAGGCAGGTTACCTTAGTGTTCTTGGGCACCGGCACATGGTGGTCTGCTTGAAACATGTTGGTATTACAGACTCGGACAGGGAGAGGTTGAAAATGTCAGTGAAGACACTTGCCAGTTGGTCAGCGCATGCTCTCAATACACGTCCTGGTAATCCGTCTGGCCCTGCGGCATTGTGAATGTTGACCTGTCTAAAAGTCTTACTTACATTGGCTGCGGAAAGCGTGATCACACAGTCTCTGGTACAGCTGGTGCTCTCATGCATGTTTCAGTGTTATTTGCCTCAAAGCGAGCATAGAAGTAGTTTAGCTCATCTGGTAGGCTCATGTCACTGGGCAGCTCTCGGTTGTGCTTCCCTTTGTAGTCTGTAATGGTTTACTGACCCTGCCACATCCGACGAGCATCAGAGGCGGTGTAGTACGACTCAATCTTAGTCCTGTATTGATGCTTTGCCTGTTTGATGGTTCGTCGGAGAGCATAGCAGGATTTCTTATAAGTTTCCGGGTTAGTGTCCCGCTCCTTGAACGCGGTAGCTCTAGCATTTAGCTCAGTGCGGATGCTGCCTGTAATCCATGGTTTCTGGTTGGGGTGTGCACATACGGTCACTGTGGGGACGACGTCATCGATGCACTTATTGATGAAGCCAAAGACATGTGTTGTGTACTCCTCAATGCCATTGGAGGAATCCCGGAACATATTTAGTCTGTGCTGGCAAAACAGTCCTGCATCTGCTTCATCTGACCACTTTTTTATTGATCTAGTCACTGGTGCTTCCTGCTTTAATTTTTGCTTGTAAGCAGGAATCAGGAGGATAGAATTATGGTCAGATTTGCCAAATGGAGGATGAGCTTTGTATGCATCTCTGTGTGTGGAGTATAGGTGATCCAGAGTTCTTTTCCCTCTGGTTGCACATTTAACATGTTGATAGCCAATTCCTCCTTTGGTCGTCTTTCCTTCCAGTTTTCTGCTGCCCACGACTGGAACGAATTGCAAAAATCTCTGAACCTCACTAGCTTTAAGCACCAGCTGTCAGAGCAGCTTACAGATCACTGCACCTGTACATAGCCCCTCTGTAAACAGCCCATCTATCTACCTACCTCATCCCCATACTGGTATTTATTTATTTTGCTCCTTTGCACCCCAGTATCTCTACCTGCACATTCATCTTCTGCCAATCTACCATGCCAGTGTTTAATTGCTATATTGTAATTACTTCGCACACCATGGCCTATTTATTTCCTTAACTTACCTCATTTGCACTCACTGTATATAGACTTTTTGTTTTCTTTTGTTCTACTGTATTATTGACTGAATGTTTTGTTTATTCCATGTGTAACTCTGTGTTGTTGTATGTGTCGAATTGCTACGCTTTATCTTGGCCAGGTGGCATTTGCAAATGAGAACTTGTTCTCAACTAGCCTACCTGGTTAAATAAAGGTGAAATAAAAAATAATTGAAAGTAGGTAAAACTGAATTAAGTTTTCCTGCATTAAAGTCCCCGGCTACGAGGAGTGCTGCCTCTGGGTGAGTGTTTTCTTGTTTGCTTATGGCGGAATACAGCTCATTCAATGCTGTCTTAGTGCCATTCTCTGACTGTGTCGATATGTAAACAGCTACAAAGAATATAGATGAAAAGTCTCTCGGTAGGTAATGTGGTCTGTAGCTTATTATGAGAACTCGACCTCAGGCGAGCAGTAGCTCGAGACTTCCTTAGATATTGTGCACCGGCTGTTGTTTACAGGAGGCTGCTGAGGGGAGGACAGCTCATAATAATGGCTGGAACGGAGCAAATGGAAAGGCATCAAACACATGGAAGCCATGTGTTTGATGTATTGATACCAAGTCACTGATTAGTGGATGGTTTAGAGTGGTTCTTCACTCAGGTCTTCTCTATGAAGGGTTAGTGGTTGGTTTAGAGTGGTTCTTCACTCAGGTCTTCTCTATGAAGGGTTAGTGGTTGGTTTAGAGTGGTCTCTTCACTCAGGTCTTCTCTATGAAGAGTTAGTGGTTGGTTTAGAGTGGTCTCTTCACTCAGGTCTTCTCTATGAAGGGTTAGTGGTTGGTTTAGAGTGGTCTCTTCACTCAGGTCTTCTCTATGAAGAGTTGGTGATTGGTTTCGAGTGGTTCTTCACTCAGGTCTTCTCTATGAAGGGTTAGTGGTTGGTTTAGAGTGGTCTCTTCACTCAGGTCTTTCTATGAAGGGTTAGTGGTTGGTTTAGAGTGGTCTCTTCACTCAGGTCTTCTCTATGAAGAGTTAGTGGTTGGTTTAGAGTGGTCTCTTCACTCAGGTCTTCTCTATGAAGGGTTAGTGGTTGGTTTAGAGTGGTCTCTTCACTCAGGTCTTCTCTATGAAGGGTTAGTGGTTGGTTTAGAGTGGTTCTTCACTCAGGTCTTCTCTATGAAGGGTTAGTGGTTGGTTTAGAGTGGTCTCTTCACTCAGGTCTTCTCTATGAAGGGTTAGTGGTTGGTTTAGAGTGGTCTCTTCACTCAGGTCTTCTCTATGAAGGGTTAGTGGTTGGTTTAGAGTGGTCTCTTCACTCAGGTCTTCTCTATGAAGGGTTAGTGGTTGGTTTAGAGTGGTTCTTCACTCAGGTCTTCTCTATGAAGGGTTAGTGGTTGGTTTAGAGTGGTCTCTTCACTCAGGTCTTCTCTATGAAGGGTTAGTGGTTGGTTTAAGTGGTCTCTTCACTCAGGTCTTCTCTATGAAGGGTTAGTGGTTGGTTTAGAGTGGTCTCTTCACTCAGGTCTTCTCTATGAAGGGTTAGTGGTTGGTTTAGAGTGGTCTCTTCACTCAGGTCTTCTCTATGAAGGGTTAGTGGTTGGTTTAGAGTGGTTCTTCACTCATGTCTTCTCTATGAAGAGTTAGTGGATGGTTTAGAGTGGTCTCTTCACTCAGGTCTTCTCTATGAAGAGTTAGTGGTTGGTTTAGAGTGGTCTCTTCACTCAGGTCTTCTCTATGAAGGGTTAGTGGTTGGTTTAGAGTGGTCTCTTCACTCAGGTCTTTCTATGAAGGGTTAGTGGTTGGTTTAGAGTGGTTCTTCACTCAGGTCTTCTCTATGAAGGGTTAGTGGTTGGTTTAGAGTGGTTCTTCACTCAGGTCTTCTCTATGAAGGGTTAGTGGTTGGTTTAGAGTGGTCTCTTCACTCAGGTCTTCTCTATGAAGGGTTAGTGGTTGGTTTAGAGTGGTCTCTTCACTCAGGTCTTCTCTATGAAGGGTTAGTGGTTGGTTTAGAGTGGTCTCTTCACTCAGGTCTTCTCTATGAAGGGTTAGTGGTTGGTTTAGAGTGGTCTCTTCACTCAGGTCTTCTCTATGAAGAGTTAGTGGTTGGTTTAGAGTGGTCTCTTCACTCAGGTCTTCTCTATGAAGGATTAGTGGTTGGTTTAGAGTGGTCTCTTCACTCAGGTCTTCTCTATGAAGGGTTGGTGGTTGGTTTAGAGTGGTCTCTTCATCAGGTCTTCTCTATGAAGAGTTAGTGGTTGGTTTAGAGGGGTCTCTTCACTCAGGTCATCTATATTTATAAAAAAAAAATATTTCACCTTTATTTAACCAGGTAGGCTAGTTGAGAACAAGTTCTCATTTGCAACTGCGACCTGGCCAAGATAAAGCATAGCAGTGTGAACAGACAACAACACAGAGTTACACATGGAGTAAACAATAAACAAGTCAATAACATAGTAGAAAATATTTTTTTTATATACGTTGTGTGCTAAAGGCATGAGGAGGTAGGCAATAAATAGGCCATAGGAGTGAATAATTACAATTTAGCAGATTAACACTGGAGTGATAAATGATCAGATGAACATGTGCAGGTAGAGATACTGGTGATGCAAAAGAGCAGAAAAGTAAATAAAATAAAAACAGTATGGGGATGAGGTAGGTAAATTGGGTGGGCTATTTACAGATGGACTATGTACAGCTGCAGTGATCGGTTAGCTGCTCAGATAGCAGATGTTTAAAGTTGGTGAGGGAGATAAAAGTCTCGAAATTCAGAGATTTTTGCAATTCGTTCCAGTCGCAGGCAGCAGAGAAAAGGCAGCAGGAAAGGCGGCCAAATGAGGTTTTGGCTTTAAGGATTATCAGTGAGATACACCTGCTGGAGCTCGTGCTACGGGTGGGTGTTGCCATCGTGACCAGTGAACTGAGATAAGGCGGAGCTTTACCTAGCATAGACTTGTAGATGACCTGGAGCCAGTGCGTCTGGCGACGAACATGTAGCGAGGGCCAGCCGACTAGATCATACAGGTCGCAGTGGTGGGTGGTAAAAGGTGCTTTAGTAACAAAACGGATGGCACTGTGATAATGAAGGGTTATGAAGGTTTAGTGGTTGGTTTAGAGTGGTCTCTTCACTCAGGTCTTCTCTATGAAGGGTTAGTGGTTGGTTTAGAGTGGTAATGCTATACAAATTCTATTTCTCTCTCTCTTTCTCCCTCTCTCTCTCAAACACCACAGGGCCCTCAGCAATCAATCACTGACATGACTGTATTGGGGAAGTTGAAAAAGGAGGATATAGAACAAGTTCCTCAAATAAAATGTCAATGTCAGATGTCAAATTGGATCTCAAATATGAATGAGATTATCTGTCCCACCGTTTCATTCCAAACGTACAGTATATGTTGAAAGTTTGTGAACTGAGCCGCAAGTATTTTGTGTCTATTTTAGGATGTCAGCAACACCTGTTAGTTAGACAGAGAGACAGAATGCTCACCGGCCAGTTTGATAGGAATGTATGTCATTGGTGACTACTGACACATACTATCTACGTATTTTGCCACTTTGAAGACAGATTCATGAAAGTAAAAACAACAATGAGTTTGTCGTTTCAGTTGTTGTATTTCTCCCCAGCCCACATACATCCCAGGAGGACAGAGTGGGAAGAGAGGGGTACAGAGGGGGAGAGGGGTTGTAGGGAGTTTTGGGGGTGCATGGAGTATTTGAGGCTAACTGGATCTATTTAGCCCCCAGCCATACGCACCCCATCTCTCCACCCCTCCTCCTATTCCTCTACCACCCCTCTCCTCTCCTCCCCCTGGCTTTGTGCGCCCTGAGTCCACTCCTCCCCCTTTTGTCACCCGGCCATTCCGCTTTGGTTAGCACACACAATGGCCGCTCAGTGCTCAGCCTCCTGACGCTGCATTCTGCCCGAGCACCGGGGAGCGGGCCAAGGGAGGTGTGTGGGAGGCAGAGGGGCTCCTGCAGGGGTGCAGGGGGTGACAGCAGAAGCAAATCCCATGTGACTAAATGCCCCCTCCTCACCATCACCATCCAACTTCAGCCCCCATGCCCCATCCACAGTTCCACACATATGGGCCATAAAACAAGTGCCATTGAACCAGAGCACGGCACAGTTCAAAACAAAAAGCTCAACTCAGCTGGTCAAACAAACAGGTGTCTCCTATGGCTGGCTATCTGCATGGGTGTGTGTTGTTGTAGTTGCTATAACCAACTAGCTTCTCAGACAGAACATGTGCCCACCCCCCATCTACCTGTGTGTTCTCTTCATCATATATAAGCTATTGGGCACACATCCCAAATTGAATATTAGAACCTGGCTTCAAACATTTCTGTCTGAAAATTAATTCCCAACTTTCACCAATGTGAGTGTAAAATTGGGACAATTAAAATGGACTTTAGACATTTTTATCAAATATTTCCCTGGAATATTGTTAGTGCAGGTTTAACTCGATGTTATGTCAAGTCAGTTACTGTTTCCCTATCACAAACACTTGTTCAATTGTGATTTAAACAAATATTCTTCAGCATATGTCATTGTGGAAAAACTACAAACCATATAACTGTTGAACGTTGTAAATGAGCATTTGTAAGTTTGAGAAAAAGTAGCAAAATTAGCATTACAAAGAGTGGCTTCTCTGGTATAGGTAGGACTGGGGTATAGAGGTGTGAGTGTGAGTGTGTAAAAAGGGGGGTCAGTTGGAGTTTCAAAGCCCCTGCTTGTTCATCCATATTTCACACCATGGTGACATCTTAAAGCCTAGACGGGCCTGGTTGCTTCGCCCTCTCTTTCACTTTCTGAGGAAAAAAGGGGAATTGGGAGGCCAGGGGGGGTGGCAAAATATATGCAAATGGACACCAGAGGGGATACGAATTTTATGGGTTTAGAATTTAGTTCAGCCAACCTGAATAATGAAATGTCTGAACAAAAAAAAACAGCCCCTCCCCAACTCTCTACCTCTCGTTCCCACCCCCACCTCAGGCCTCGTCTCTCCTCCCTCCTGCCAAGTTCCTCACATATGAGGAGCTCAGTACATCCACACTCTCATTAGGATCTCCTTACTGGCCAGGGAGAGGGAGTCACGGGCGGGGAGGAGAGGAAGGGAGGAGGAGGGGAGAGAGGGAGAGAGAGGAGTGGGGGCCAGCGTACCTGATCAGGCAGAACATGTGGCTCCTGATTACGACACTATTTTCTCAGCAGGTCCCCCAGCCTCAACCTGGGCCTGTGAATATAGAGCAGAGGCCCAGCCAATTGCCTTAGCACTGCCTCTCGCTGTCTCTCATTGTCGATCGCCTAATGGTAGAATTAAGGCCGTACAGAGTGATTTCATCAGCCTTTGTGTTTTTTTCTTTCAAAGAGAATCTTTTTTTCCTCCTTCTTCCAAATAGCTGTATTGTAGTGTGGGGGGTCTGGCATGCATGGGGAGTGAGCGAGCAGTTCTACAAGACTGAACATAACGTTACAACAGGTGGGGAATAGACATAGAGTGACGCCGCTACAACGATTTTAGGGAACATCATGGCTTGATACGATCTACATGTGTTGAAGTTGTGAGGCTGACCTCCAAAACAAAAGGTTTATTAAGGAAACAAAACACAACGTATATGATCCATGTAGATTAGATTACCCTGTGGCAGTTTGCTCAACAATACGGAGTGTTTCAGTACTATCCTCTGTTCTACATACCTGTTCTACCTACATATCTGATGATGTTACTGTAGGTTACATTCACTAAGCTGAGCTGAAACACCAGATTGTTTAGAGGACAGGCATGTTTAGGGTTAATCGGTTGTTAGCTGTCCCTTCATATAGATTAGTATTGACACAAACCCAGAAAGGTTACGTTATGGGACAGCTTTAAAGACCTGCCGTATAAATCCTCTAAACTCCTTCCCTCTCTGTCAAAGGACATTACATCCCGTCTACATAATGTGATATAACCACAGACCGCTGTTTTTAATGTACCAATGGGACATTAAAAACGGTAATATCTTGTGTTTCACCTGAGTCGTGGCTGAACTATGACATGGATTACATAAAGTTAGCGGGGTTTTCGGTCCATTGGCAAAATAGAACAGCTGCCTCCGGTAAGACAAGGGGTGGCGCTCTATGTATATTTGTAAATAACAGCTGGTGCATGAAATGTATTGTTAAGGAAGTCTCACGGTTTTGCTCGCCTGAGGTAGAGCTGTAGACCACACTATTTACCAAGAAAATGTTCATCTATATTTTTCGTAGCTGTCTACTCGTAGCTGTCTATACAAACCATTGCTGGCACTAAGACGGCACCCAACGAGCTGTATAGGGCAATAAGCAAACAGGAAATGCTCATCAAGATGCGGCGCTCCTAGTGGCCATTGACTTCAACACAGGGAAACTTAAATCCGTTTTACCTCATTTCTACCAGCATGTTAAATGTGCAACCAGAGGGGGAAAAAAAACTCTAGACCACCTATACTCCACACACATAGATGCGTACAAAGCTCTCCCTCGCCCTCCATTTGGCAAATCTGACCATAACTCTATCCTCCTGATTCCTGCTTACAAGCAAAAACTAAAGCAGGTAGTACCAGCGACTCACTCAATAAGGAAGTGGTCAGAGAACGCAGATGCTAAGCTACAGGATTGTTTTGCTAATACAGACTGGAATATGTTCCGGGACTCTTCTGATGGCATTAAGGAGTACACCACATGAGTCACTGGCTTCATCAATAAGCGCATTGATGATGTCGTCCCCACAGTGACCGTACGTACATACCCCAACCAGAAGCCATGGATTACAGGCAACATCCGCACTGAGCTAAAGGGTAGAGCTGCCGCCTTCAAGGAGTGGGACTCTAACCCAGACAAGAAATCCCGCTAGGTCCTCCAACGAACCATCCAACAGGCAAAGCGTCAATACAGGACTAAGATCGAGTCATACTACACCAGCTCCGACGCTCGTCAGATGTGGCAGGGCTTGCAAACTACTATGGACTAAAGTGAAGCACAGCCGCTGACCAGTGACACGAGCCCACCAGACGAAATGTGGTGTCAGGAAAATAACCTCACACTCAACGTCAACAAAACTAAGGAGATGATTGTGGACTTCAGGAAACAGCAGAGGGAACACCCCCCTATCCACATCGATGGAACAGTAGTGGAGAGGGTAGTAAGTTTTAAGTTCCTCGGCGTACACATCACACACAAACTGAATTGGTCCACCCACACAGACAGCATCGTGAAGAAGGCGCAGCAGCGCCTCTTCAACCTCAGGAGGCTGAAGAAATTCGGCTTGTCACCAAAAGCACTCACAAACTTCTACAGATGCACAATCGAGAGCATCCTGGCGGGCTGTATCACCGCCTGGTACGGCAACTGCTCCGCCCACAACCGTAAGGCTCTCCAGAGGGTAGTGAGGTCTGCACAACGCATCACCGGGGGCAAACTACCTGCCCTCCAGGACACCTACACCACCCGATGTCACAGGAAGGCCATAAAGATCATCAAGGACAACAACCACCCGAGCCACTGCCTGTTCACCCCGCTATCATCCAGAAGGCGAGGTCAGTACAGGTGCATCAAAGCTGGGCCCGAGAGACTGAAAAACAGCTTCTATCTCAAGGCCATCAGACTGTTAAACAGCCACCACTAACATTGAGTGGCTGCTGCCAACACACTGACTCAACTCCAGCCACTTTAATAATGGGAATTGATGGGAAATTATGTACAAATATATCACTAGCCACTTTAAACAATGCTACATAATATAATGTTTACATACCCTACATTATTCATCTCATATATATACGTATATACTGTACTCTATATCTACTGCATCCTTATGTAATACATGTATCACTAGCCACTTTAACTATGCCACTTTGTTTACATACTCATCTCATATGTATATACTGCACTCAATACCATCTACTGTATCTTGCCTATGCCCCCTGTACCATCACTCATTCATATATCTTTATGTACATATTCTTTATCCCTTTACACTTGTGTGTATAAGGTAGTAGTTTTGGAATTGTTAGCTAGATTACTTGTTGGTTATTACTGCATTGTCGGAACTAGAAGCACAAGCATTTCGCTACACTCGCACTAACATCTGCTAACCATGTGTATGTGACAAATAAACATTTGATTTGATAGCTAGCATTAAACTTAATCAATCATAACTACACATGGTTGATGATATTACTAGTTTATCGAGCGTGTCCTGCGTTGCATATAATCGATGCAGTGCGCATTCAAGAAAAAGGACTGTCGTTGCTCCAACGTGTACCTAACCATAAACACCAATGCCTTTCTTAAAATCAATACACAGAAGTATATATGTTTAAACCTGCATATTAAGCTAAAAGAAATCCAGGTTAGCAGGCAATATTAACCAGGTTAAATTGTGTCACTTCTCTTGCGTTCATTGCACGCAGAGTCAGGGTATATGCAACAGTTTGGGCCGCCGGGCTCATTGCGAACTAATTTGCCAGAATTTTACGTAATTGTGACATAACTTTGAAGGTTGTGCAATGTAACAGGAATATTTAGACTGAAGGATGCCGTCCGTTAGTTAAAATACGGATCGGTTCTGTATTTCACTGAAAGAATAAACTTCTTGTTTTCGAGATGATAGTTTCTGGATCCAACCATATTAATGACCTAAGGCTCACATTTCTGTGTGTTATTATGTTCTAATTAAGTCTATGATTTGATAGAGCAGTCTGACTGAGCGATGGTCGGCACCAGCAGGCTTGTAAGCATTCATTCAAACAGCACTTTCAAGCGTTTTGCCAGCAGCTCTGCTGTTTGACTTCAAGCCTATCACCTCCCGAGATTAGGCTGGTGTAACCGATGTGATGTTAAATGTCTGGATAGTTAACGGGGTGCGCGCTAATAGCGTTTCAAACATCACTCGCTCTGAGACTTGGAGTGGTTGTTTCCCTTGCTCTGCATGGGTAACGCTGCTTTGAGGGTGGATGTTGTAGTTGTGTTCCTGGTTCGAGCCCAGGGAGAAGCGAGGAGAGTGACGGAAGCTATACTGTTACACTGGCAATACTAAAGTGCCTATAAGAACATCCAATAGTCAAAGGTATATGAAATACAAATGGTATAGAGAGAAATAGTCTTATAATTCCTATAATAACTACAACCTAAAACTTCTTTCCTGGGAATATTGAAGACTCATGTTAAAAGGAACCACCAGCTTTCATATGTTCTGGGCAAGGAACTTAAACGTTAGCTTTCTTACATGGCACATATTGCACTTTTACTTTCTTCTACAACACTTTGTTTTTGCATTATTTAAACCAAATTGAACGTTTCACTATTTATTTGAGGCTAAATTTATTTTATTGATGTATTTTAAGTTAAAATAAGTGTTCATTCAGTATTGCTGTAATTGTCATTATAACAAATACATTTTAAAAATCATTCGATTAATCAGCTTTTTTTGTCCTTCAATAATCGGTATCGGAGTTGAAAAATCATAATTGGTCGACCTCTAGTAACAACACATCTGCCCTTCCTGTATTCCCTGTTCACCCATGACTGCATGGCTAGGCACGACTCCAACACCATCATTATGATTTCCGACGATACAAGAGTGGTCGGCCTGATCACTGACAACAATGAGAAAGCCTATAGGGAGGAAGTCAGAGACCTGGCAGTGTGGTGACAGGATAACAACCTCACCATCAACGTGATCAAGACAAAGGAGATGATTGTGGACTACAGAAAAAGGAGGATCGAGCATGCCCAGTGGAGCAGGTTGAGAGCTTCAAGTTCCTTGGTGTCCACATCACCAACAAACTATCATGGTCCAAACACACCAAGACAGTCGTCAAGAGGGCACGACAAAACCTATTCCCCTTCAAAAGACTGAAAAGATTTGGCATGGGTCCTCTACAGCTGCACCATCAAGAGCATCCTGATTAGTTGCATCACCGCAGTGCATCAATGGGGCTAAGCTTCCGGCTATCCATACCAGGCGGTGTCAGAGGAAGGCCCAAAAAATTGCCAAGGACTCCAGCCACACTAGTCATAGACTGTTCTCTCTGCTACCGCAAAGCAAGCAGTACCAGAGTGCCAAGTCTAAGTCAAATACAATACTTATTTTCCACCATAATTTGCAAATAAATTAATAAAAAATCCTATAATGTGATTTTCTGGATTTTTTTTCTCATTTTGTCTGTCATAGTTGAAGTGTACCTATGATGAAAATTACAGGCCTCTCTCATCTTTATAAGTGGGAGAACTTGAACAATTGGTGGCTGACTAAATACTTTTTTGCCCCACTGTACAACAACACAGAGTTACACATGGAGTAAAACAAACATACAGTCAATAATACAGTAGCAAGTAACAAGTATAATAATACAGTAACAAGTCTATATACGATGTGAGCAAATGAGGTGAGATAAGGGAGGTAAAGAGAAAAAAAGGCGATGGTGGCGAAGTAAATACAATATGGCAAGTAAAACACTGGAATGGTATATTTGCAGTGGAAGAATGTGCAAAGTAGAAATAGAAATAATGGGGTGCAAAGGAGCTAAATAAATACAGTAGGGGAAGAGGTAGTTGTTTGGGCTAAATTATAGATGGGCTATGTACAGGTGCAGTAATCTGTGAGCTGCTGTGACAGCTGGTGCTTAAAGATAGTGAGGGAGATAAGTGTTTCCAGTTTCAGAGATTTTTGTAGTTCGTTCCAGTCATTGGCAGCAGAGAACTGGAAGGAGAGGCGGCCAAAGGAAGAATTGGTTTTGGGGGTGACCAGAGAGAAATACCTGCTGGAGCGCGTGCTACAGATGGGTGCTGCTATGGTGACCAGCGAGCTGAGATAAGGGGGGACTTTACCTAGCAGGGTCTTGTAGATGACCTGGAACCAGTGGGTTTGGCGACAAGTATGAAGCGAGGGCCAGCCAATGAGAACATACAGGTTGCAGTGGTGGGTAGTATATGGGGCTTTGGTGACAAAACGGATGGCACTGTGATAGACTGCATCCAATTTATTGAGTAGGGTATTGGAGGCTATTTGGTAAATGACATCGCCGAAGTCGAGGATCGGTAGGATGGTCAGTTTTACGAGGGTATGTTTGGCAGCATGAGTGAAGGATGCTTTGTTGCAAAATAGGAAGCCAATTCTAGATTTAACTTTGGATTGGAGATGTTTGTTGTGTGTCTGGAAGGAGAGTTTATAGTCTAACCAGACGCCAAGGTATTTGTAGTTGTCCACATATTCTAAGTCAGAACCGTCCAGAGCAGTGATGCTGGACGGGCGGACTGGTGCAGGCAGCGATCAGTTGAAGAGCATGCATTTAGTTTTACTTGTATTTAAGAGCAGTTGGAGGCCACGGAAGGAGAGTTGTATGGCATTGAAGCTCGTCTGGAGGGTTGTTAACACAGTGTCCAAAGAAGGGCCAGAAGTATACAGAATGGTGTCTTCTGCATAGAGGTGGATCAGAGACTCACCAGCAGCAAGAGCGACATCATTGATGTATACAGAGAAGAGAGTCGGCCCAAGAGTTGAACCCTGTGGCACTCCCATAAAGACTGCCAGAGGCCCGGACAACAGGCCCTCCGATTTGACACACTGAACTCAATCAGAGAAGTAGTTGGAGAACCAGGTGAGGCGATCATTTGAGAAACCAAGGCTATCGAGTCTGCCGATGAGGTTCTGATGATTGACAGAGTCGAAAGCCTTGGCCAGGTCAATGAATACGGCTGCACAGTATTGTTTCTTTACGATGGCGGTTAAGATATCGTTTAGGACCTTGAGCGTGGCTGAGGTGCACCCATGACCAGCTCTGAAACCAGATTGCATAGCAGAGAAGGTGCGGTGGGATTTGAAATGTTCGGTAATCTGTTTGTTGACTTGGCTTTCGAAGACCTTAGAAAGGCAGGGTAGGATAGATATACGTCTGTAGCAGTTTGGGTCAAGAGTGTCCCCCCCTTTGAAGAGGGGGATGACCGCAGCTGCTTTCCAATCTTTGTGAATCTCAGAAGACACGAAAGAGAGGTTGAACAGGCTAGTAATAGGGGTTGCAACAATTTCAGCAGATAGTTTTAGAAAGAAAGTGTCCAGATTTTTTAGCTCGGCTGATTTGTATGAGTCCAGATTATGCAGCTCTTTCAGAACATCAGCTGACTGGATTTGGGAGAAGGAGAAATGGGGAAGGCTTGGGCGAGTTGCTGTGGGGGGTACAGTGCTGTTGACCGGGGTAGGTGTAGCCAGGTGGAAAGCATGGCCAGCCGTAGAAAAACGCTTATTGAAATTCTCAATTATAGTGTATTTATCGGTGGTGACAGAGTTTCCTATCCTCAGTGCAGTGGGCAGCTGGGAGGAGGTGTTCTTATTCTCCATCAACTTTACAGTGTCCCAGAACTTTTTTGAGTTTGTGTTGCAGGAAGCAAATTTCTGCTTGAAGCCTTGGCTTTTCTAACTGCATAGGTTTCTAACTTCCCTGAAAAGTTGCATATCACGGGGGCTGTTCGATGCTAATGCAGAACGCTATAGGATGTTTTTGTGTTGGTTAAGGGCAGTCAGGTCTGGAGAGAACCAAGGGCTATATCTGTTCCTGGTTCTAAATTTCTTGAATGGGGCATGCTTATTAAAGATGGTGAGGTTGGCATTTTAAAAAAATAACCAGGCATCATCTACTGACGGGATGAGGTCAATATCCTTCCAGTATACCCGGGCCAGGTCGATTAGAAAGGCCTGCTCGCTGAAGTGTTTCAGGGAGCGTTTGACAGTGATGAATGGAGGTCGCTTGACCGCTGACCCATTACGGATGCAGGCAATAAGGCAGTGATCGCTGAGATCTTGGTTGAAAACAGCAGAGGTGTATTTGGAGGGCAAGTTGGTTAGGATAATATCTATGAGGATGCCCGTGTTTACTGCTTTGGGGTGGTACCTGGTAGGTTCAATGATCATTTGTGTCAGATTGAGGGCAACAAGCTTAGATTGTAGGATGGCTGGGGTGTTAAGCATGTTCCAGTTTAGGTCACCTAGCAGCACGAGCTCTAAAGATAGATGGGGGGCCATCAGTTCACATATGGTGTCCAGAGCACAGCTGGGGGCAGAGGGTGGTCTATAGCAGGCGGCAACGGTCAGAGACTTGTTTTTAGAGAGTTGGATTTTTAAAAGTAGAAGTTCAAATTGTTTGGGTACAGACCTGGATAGTAGGACAGATCTCTGCAGTACATTGCAACACCGCCCCCTTTGGCCGTTCTATCTTGTCTGAAAATGTTGTAGTTAGGAATGGAGATTTCAGAGTTTTTGGTGGTCTTCCTAAACCAGGATTCAGACACGGCTAGGACATCCAGGTTGGCAGAGTGTGCTAAAGCAGTGAATAAAAAAAACTTAGGTAGGAGGCTTCTAATGTTAACATGGATGAAACCAAGGCTATTACGGTTACAGAAGTCATCAAAAGAGAGAGCCTGGGGAGTAGGAGTGGAGCTCGGCACTGCAGGGCCTGGATTCACCTCTACATCACCAGAGGAACAGAGGAGGAGAGTAGGACAACGGTACGGCTAAAAGCTATGAGAATTGGTTGTTTAGGACGTCCGGAACAGAGAGTAAAAGAAGGTTTCTGGGGGCGATAAAATAGTTTCAAGGTATAGTGTACAGACAAAGGTATGGTAGGATGTGAATTCAATGGAGGTAAACCTAGGCATTGAGTGATGATGAAAGAGATATTGTCTCTAGAAACATCATTGAAACCAGGTGATGTCATCACATGTGTGGGCGGTGGAACTGAAGGGTTGGATAAGGTATAATGAACAGGGCTAGAGGCTCTACAGTGAAATAAGCCAATAAACACTAACCAGAATAGCAGTGGACAAGGCATATTGACATTAAGGAGAGGCATGCTTAGTCGAGTGATCATAAGGGTCCAGTGAGTAGTGAGGTTGGTTGGGGACACGGCGATTCAGACAGCTAGTCAGGCCATCGGTAGCAAGCTGGCAGAGGATGGAGGTCTGTTTTTAGCCACCTCGTGTGTTTCCGTTGGTAGATTAGCAGAATTCCGTGTGGTAGAGAGGACCAATCCAATTGGCAAAATAGATATAGCTGTAGTGACTCAATAAAATTGTCCGATAGACCTATTCAGATAGCAGCTGATAAGACAGCTAACGATTAGCGGGCTGCAGATTGGCATTCAGGTAATGTTGCGACGGAGGGGCCAGTTGGATAACACCCCCGGGCAGAGGGCCTCCACATAAGCCGTACAATTGGTCCGGATAGGTGATTGTAGCCCAGGAGTGGCTGATGGAACTCTTCAGCTGATGTTTGCTCCGGGACCGACGTAAGCCAAAAGTCACTCGGATAGTAGCTAGCTAGCTTCAAGATTCAGTTGTAAATGTCCAGAGCTTGCGGTAGAAATCCGGGGATATGGAGAGAAAACAGGTCCGGTATGCTCTGGTCTGGGTCGCGTTGTATAAAACTGGCAATAGCTTTTCGAGCTAAAGGATAGCTGATGACCACCAACTGTGGTTAGCTGAATACTAACGTTAGCCAGTAAACTGACGCTAGCTTCTGGATAGCTTCTGGCTGGCTTCTACTGTGGATTTCAGATTTGAGGTGAATAATACTTTTTTTAAATTGGTGAGGCAGGAGAGTGTTTTGAAGTTGAGATTTTTAGAAAAAAAATATATAAAAAGATGCGAAGAAAAGATGTCAATATATATATATACACGGGACACGAAAAGACGAGGACAAAGGACGTCTGACTGCTATGCCATCTTGGGGAAGAAAAATGGACATTGACTCTGTACCCGAACCCCCCGTATACAGCCGCGCTACTATTATTGTATTTTTGCTCCTTAATTATCTGTTATATTTCACATTTTTTCCCTTAAAACTGCACTGTTGTTTAAGGGCTTGTAAAGTAAGCATTTCACTGTAAGGGCTACACCTGTTGTATTCGGCGCATGTGACATATTACATTTGATTTAATAGCACTGGCCCATATCAAAAGGCAGTACTTAGAAATGTGCTGTTTAATAGGGTCCCCCTCTAACCCTCAGAAGACCCCAATCCCTCAGCTCTATGGCCTGGATTTAAGGTCTGCAGGTGCATGGGCTAAAAAGAAGAGAGTGGAGAGGATTGAGGAGAGAGAGAGAGGGGTGAAGGGTGTGAAACTGAATGGTCAGAGGGGAAGAGGGGAGATGAGAGGGAACACACCCCTACACCCCTTCCCTCCTCCTTTACTCTCTCCCTTTAACCCCCCTCGCTCTATACCTCCCTGCTGCCACACGAGAGGGAGAGTGTGAACTGTGAATGGTGCCGCCTGGCGCTACCAACCCTTCCTGGGCGCAGGGTGGGCAGGCAAGCAGGGGGTGGGCAGCCATGCGGCAAGGAGCCCCTTTCTTCCCAGCCACCAGAGGAGCAGTAATGACAGTGGGACTGCAGCTGTGCTCGCTGAGGCTTGTGTTGGCCTCTGCACCTCACCACACTCCCAAAACTAACTCCCCTACCCCTGGTCCTGCCTCACAAACACCACTCAACCACCGTGCGCTCCCCAAGCCACTAACCACCATGATAGGATCATGCTGTCAGATAGAGTTGGGGTCAAATCCATTGGACATGGAATTTCTTCATAGGAGAGTAAGTCTGTTTTTGGATTGTCAGGCATTTAGATGGACTCAACCATAGATTTGGTATGGGAGGGAGAAAGGGAAGTAGACCAAAGCCCTCGTCAAAGCCTGAGTGGGCCTCTAAACCCACCTGTCAGGTAGTAGGGTACTCCAATGTTGCTGCTGACCTGGAGAGGGCTTCTCTGGGTTGGGTGGGGGATTTCCTCTGCTTCTCTTCAAACCTACACCTCCAATAGGGTTTACATGGCTACCTGTGAACAGACTAGATCACACAATATCCTGTTAATTTAATGTAATAAGCACAACATTTTAGGCCAAAAATATTTGCAAGCACAAAATATCTAATCCAAAAGGCAGACATCATTGCCTTCTCCACAGACCAAAAAGACCCAGCTAGCACATAATGTTCTGAGAACCATATGTTTCTTAGAGCTTGGTTGTCCTATGGTCATTTTGCATACAACCTTGCCACAACTTTCTGGGAATGGTGAGGGTTAGTTACTTGGCTTTGGAACATTCATAGTACATTTAACCTCTTTAAATGTAATGGCAATATGTAGATTTCTGCCTAAATATACATACCCAAAAGTAACTGCTATTCATGTGGAATTACAAAAACGTGGTACATTTGGAAAGACGACATCTGGGAGATTGTGAGGAGATTTTCAGAAGATAGGAGTTACATAGTTCAGAATACACAAGATCAAGCACTCACAAAATAACCGTTTTTGTTTTTTGAAAGTCATCTTTCATTGACAAGGTATACGTGAATTATTGATGACAAGAGGTGGAAACACATCAGATGGCTTCCACAACATGTGAACAATATTATTGAAAAAATGGGATTGATAGACCTAACAACTAGAAATGGGATTGATAGACCTAACAACTAGAAATGGGATTGATAGACCTAACAACTAGAAATGGGATTGATAGACCTAACAACTAGAAATGGGATTGATAGACCTAACAACTAGAAATGGGATTGATAGACCTAACCACTAGAAATGGGATTGATAGACCTAACAACTAGAAATGGGATTGATAGACCTAACAACTAGAAATGGGATTGATAGACCTAACAACTAGAAATGGGATTGATAGACCTAACAACTAGAAATGGGATTGATAGACCTAACAACTAGAAATGGGATTGATAGACCTAACCACTAGAAATGGGATTGATAGACCTAACAACTAGAAATGGGATTGATAGACCTAACAACTAGAAATGGGATTGATAGACCTAACCACTAGAAATGGGATTGATAGACCTAACAACTAGAAATGGGATTGATAGACCTAACCACTAGAAATGGGATTGATAGACCTAACAACTAGAAATGGAATTGATAGACCTAACAACTAGAAATGGGATTGATAGACCTAACAACTAGAAATGGGATTGATAGACCTAACAACTAGAAATGGGATTGATAGACCTAACAACTAGAAATGGGATTGATAGACCTAACAACTAGAAATGGGATTGATAGACCTAACAACTAGAAATGGGATTGATAGACCTAACAACTAGAAATGGGATTGATAGACCTAACAACTAGCAATGGGATTGATAGACCTAACAACTAGAAATGGGATTGATAGACCTAACAACTAGAAATGGGATTGATAGACCTAACAACTAGAAATGGGATTGATAGACCTAACAACTAGAAATGGGATTGATAGACCTAACAACTAGAAATGGGATTGATAGACCTAACAACTAGAAATGGCCAGATGTTTTAGTAAGTGGTGTCAGGTGTGGTCACTAAACATTTCCAAGTCTCTGAGCGAGGAAACAATAGTTCACATCATGCATAAAAGGTCCTAGGCCTTGCTTTGTCCCACCCAGGTCAACTGCATATCCCTGGACAGCATATCTCATTGGCTACAAGATTGTCAAGGTTCATAGTAGCCCATTCCCTGTGTAATGGATGCCTACAGCGCGTAAGCAGGCAACATCATATATTTTTGATGGGAAAAGTCACTAAGCGATGGGCTAGATTTGTTCCTACCCACCTAAGGTTTACTTTGATACCCCAAATGTAGCTGGAGCTTAAACACAGACCAAATTGAAGCTTACCTTGTAAGATGTTTGCTGTTTGATGAAAATATTGTGTAAAATAAACATTTTGACTCTCAGAGCTGGTGATCAATAACGGTAGGTCACAGGCAGACAAATAAGATATCCTCATGATCTGTGGCGTCCCGGCTTTCGGTGTGTGTCAATGTATTGTGTATGATGTGTTTATTACGTTTATGCTTCACAACACTAACTGGAATGTAGGTAGCAGACATCTTGAAATGAGGTCATCGGCTTGGCCTGCCCTTATACATCCGTATGCCCATATATAAGACACACGAAAGATCTGAAGGCACCAATCAATAGCCAAGACTCTCCGCTTTCCGGAAACACCGTGTTCTCATACCAGACTGAATAAAATAAAATAAAATCTAATAGGGTCCACAAATGTGGGGACTTTACACTTAAGAGGTTTAAGTAACTTGACAAAAAAAAATAATGAAATATCAAGAAAAAAATTTAACGGAACGTTTCCTAAAAGTTCTAACATGCTTACATTACATTTAAATTTTGGTAATGTTCTAGGAACATTCTCCAACTGGTTTGACAATGGGAGATGTTTTCAAATAGTTCAGAGAACGTTAAGAAACAACTTTCTTCTGTGGGAATTTCAGTACTTAAGTCAAACGTTTCCTACAGGTTTCCTCATGGTTCTATTTAAAGTCATGTTCGTAAATTGTTCCAAGAACATGAATAAAACTTTGCATAAAAAACACAAAAATACTTTAGTTAAGTTCAGAGAACATTCTAAGAACGTATTTTTAAAAAACATACATTCCATTCTCAGAATGTGACGAAAACTTGAATAACGTCCAGAGAACGTTGTAATAATGTTATTTAAAAGCATGTACATTCAGTTCTCAGCATCAACAAAACTCTCTCTATCCTCTATCTTGTTAAGTATGTTGGCAGCACCCACTAATTGGCCACACCTGATCTTAATCTTGCTTGTTTCCTCTGAAATGGGTTCTGGTTGGGTCCTGGACTTTCTGAAGTGTCGCACCCAGGTGGTGAAGGTAGGAAACAACATCTCCACTTTTCTGGCCCCACAAGGGTGCATGCTCAGCCATCGCCTGTACTCTCTGTTCACCCACAACTGCGTGGCCATGCACGCCTTCAACTCAAACATCAAGTTTGCAGACGACAACAGTAGTGGGCTAGATCACCAACAACGACGAGACAGCCTACAGGTAGGAGGTGAGGGCACTCGGAGTGTGGTGTCAAAAAAAAGAACTCTCACTCAACGTGTCAACAAAACAAAGGAGATGATCGTGGACTTCAGGAAACAGCAGAGGGAGCACCCCCTATCCACATCAAAGGGACAGCAGTGGAGAAGGTGGAAAGTGGTAAGTTCCTTGGCGTACACATTACAAACAAACTGAAATGGCACAGATAGTGTGGTGAAGAAGGCGCAACAGCAGCAGCGCCTCTTCTACATCAGGAGGCCGATGAAATTTGGCTTGTCACCCAAAACTCTGACAAACTTTTACAGATACACAATCAAATCAAATCTATATATATATATATATTTATATATAGCCCTTCGTACATCAGCTGATATCTCAAAGTGCTGTACAGAAACCCAGCCTAAAACCCCAAACAGCAAGCAATGCAGGTGTAGAAGCACGGTGGCTAGGAAAAACTCCCTAGAAAGGCCAAAACCTAGGAAGAAACCTAGAGAGGAGCCAGGCTATGAGGGGTGGCCAGTCCTCTTCTGGCTGTGCCGGGTGGAAATTATAACAGAACATGGCCAAGATGTTCAAATGTTCATAAATGACCATGGTCAAATAATAATAATCACAGTAGTTGTCGAGGGTGCAGCAAGTCAGCACCTCAGGAGTAAATGTCAGTTGGCTTTTCATAGCCGATCATTAACAGTATCTCTACCACTCCTGCTGTCTCTAGAGAGTTTAAAACAGCAGGTCTGGGACAGGTAGCACGTCCGGTGAACAGGTCAGGATTCCATAGCCGCAGGCAGAACAGTTGAAACTGGAGCAGCAGCACGGCAAAGTGGACTGGGGACAGCAAGGAGTCATCATGCCAGATAGTCCTGAGGCAAGGTCCTAGGGCTCAGGACCTCCAAGAGAGAGAAAGAAAGTGAGAAAGCGAGAATTAGAGAGGGCATACTTAAGAGGTAAAATATATAGTGTATAAATATATATATACAAAATATATAGTGAAAACAATAGTGGTCCTAAAACGGAACAATCGAGAGCATCCTGTCGGGCTGTATCACAGCTGATCACCGGGGGCAAACTACCTGCCCTCTATGACACCTACAACACCCAATATCACAGGAAGGCCAAAAATATCATCAAGAACAACAACTACCTGAGCCACTGCCTGTTCACACCGCTATCATCCAGAAGGCGAGGTCAGTACAGGTGCATCAAAGCTGGGACAGAGAGATAGAAGCTGTTTTTCAATCTCAAGGCCATCAGACTGCTAAACAGCAATCACTAACTCAGAGAGGCTGCTGCCGACATTGAGACCCAATCACTGGACACTTTAATAAATGGATCACTAGTCACTTTAAATAATGCCACTTTAATTATGTTTACATATCTTACATTACATTTACATTTACATTTAAGTCATTTAGCAGACGCTCTTATCCAGAGCGACTTACAAATTGGTGCATTCACCTTATGACATCCAGTGGAACAGCCACTTTACAATAGTGCATCTAAATCTTTTAAGGGGGGATTACTTTATCCTATCCTAGGTATTCCTTAAAGAGGTGGGGTTTCAGGTGTCTCCGGAAGGTGGTGATTGACTCCGCTGTCCTGGCGTCGTGAGGGAGTGTGTTCCACCATTGGGGAGCCAGAGCAGCGAACAGTTTTGACTGGGCTGAGCGGGAACTGTACTTCCTCAGTGGTAGGGAGGCGAGCAGGCCAGAGGTGGATGAACGCAGTGCCCTTGTTTGGGTGTAGGGACTGATCAGAGCCTGAAGGTACTGAGGTGCCGTTCCCCTCACAGCTCCGTAGGCAAGCACCATGGTCTTGTAGCGGATGCGAGCTTCAACTGGAAGCCAGTGGAGAGAGCGGAGGAGCGGGGTGACGTGAGAGAACTTGGGAAGGTTGAACACCAGACGGGCTGCGGCGTTCTGGATGAGTTGTAGAGGTTTAATGGCACAGGCAGGGAGCCCAGCCAACAGCGAGTTGCAGTAATCCAGACGGGAGATGACAAGTGCCTGGATTAGGACCTGCGCCGCTTCCTGTTACATTACTCATATCACATGTATATACTGTATTTTATACCATCTATTGCACCTTGCCTATGCCACTCGGCCATCGTTCATCCATATACTTATATGCACATATTCTCATTCACCCCTTTAGGTTTGTGTGTATTAGGTAGTTTTGGGGGAATTGTTGGATTACTTGTTAGATGTTACTGCACTGTCGGAACTAGAAGCACAATTATTTTGCTCCACTCTCATTAACATCTGCTAACCATGTGTATAACTTGATTTGATTGAATAGACTAAAATGAACAGCTTTGTATGCAGAAAAAAACCATGACATGCTTGTGCCATACTGGTGGCTCAGTGGACTTATTCCATAGACAAACAGAAGATTATTGGTTCAAATCTCACTGATGCTGTGTAACAATAAAAAAATATATGTTTTTGCATGATTGATGTCTAAGGAAATTAATTTGTGTTATTAAAAGTCATATTGAAACATTAAGTGAAAGTTAAGGAAGCTATTCAAAAACCTCCGAACAACATATAATTTCTGTTCTCAGAGCGTTAATAAAACCTCCCAGGAAAACTTTCACGGAACCAGAGTAAACCTCCCTGCAACCTAAAAATAAACGCTCACAGAAAAGGCTAAATGTTCACTTCTGGTGAAACCAAAAACATACGTTCTCACAACTTCCAAGGAACCAAATGTGCTAGCTGGGGTGTGAGTCACACACGCTCGCTTAGACAGTAGCATAGTGCCACAGAAGAGGTAGCAGTAACACAGAGGGTAAACAAATATATATTTAGCTGCATAGTGGAAGGACAACTGAAGTGGCTTAGTTACTGCAACTCTTGAACTCGGCCAGAAAAACTGTATTAGTCACCTGTTTTAACCGTTACGACACACACACACACACACACACACTGTCCTATGTCACTAGAGCTTCTCCAAGTGCAGAGGAGAAGAGAACACACCCAAGGGACAGGAATAACAGGCCACTCCAGCAGCAGCAGCAGCAGGCCGGACACATCGGACACAGTGGCACCACACAAGAGCAAAGGTGTGTCAAAAGGGCCTGACTAACCAACATCTCCTTATCTCCATCTCTAATCCCCTGCCATCTCACCAGCACCTTCTCCTGCTCCACAGCTACTGTTTACAGGTCGGACAAGTCAGGGGGATGCCGGCTTGGCTGGCGAAAGTAGACGTCTCTTTCAAAGAAAAGTCCTGGGCTGAGCACAGAAAAGTTATACAAGAGAGGAGTAGGAAAACGATGAGAGAGAGATTCCAATTTACATGACAACTTAGTAAAACTGTTTTTTTTATTACTCATTCAGCCCCTAAATCACTCTGCTTCCCCGTTCTTTCCCTTCTTTAGCCTGTGCTATTAAATCCCCGTCTTGACCCCTGACCTGGGGCCTGGGCCATAAAGAGCCCCTCACGGGTCACAGGCCTGATTGTAGCATTTGAATATGAAATGGCCTCCATCCGTCAGGCATGGAAACAGCCCCCTGCTCCGAGACTCCTGAGACATAGGCTGACCCCCAGGAAAGAGGGGCTCCCGCCGTTCAGATCAGCTCAGCAGCCCCAAGCACAGCCACTCTCTATCTCAATTTAATTCAATTCAAGGGGCTTTATTGGCATGGGAAACATATGCTTACATTGCCAAAGCAAGTGAAATAGATAGTAAACAAAAGATAAATAAATAATAAAAAATAAAAAACATTACATTCCAAAAGAATAAAGACATTTCAAATGTCATATTACAAATCAAATCAAATTGTATCGGTCACATACACTTGTTTAGCAGGTGTTAATGTGAGTGTAGCAAAATGCTTGTGGTTCTAGCTCCGACAGTGCACCAATATCTAACAAGTAACGGTGTTGTAACAAATTTCAAATAGTGAAAAAAAAGGAAGATAAACATAATTATAGGTTGTATTTACAATGGTGTTTGTTCTTCATTGGTTTCCCTTTTATTGTGCCAACAGGTCACACATCTTGCTGCTGTGATGACACACTGTGGTATTTCACCCAGTAGATATGAGAGTTTATCAAAGTTGGATTTGTTTTCAAATTCTTTGTGGGTCTGTGTAATCTGAGGGAAATATGTCTCTCTAATATGGTCATACATTTGGCAGGAGGTTAGGAAGTACAGTTCAGTTTCCACCTCATTTTGTGGGCAGTGTGCACATAGCCTGTCTTCTCTTGAGAGCCAGGTCTGCCTACGTCGGCCTTTCTCAACAGCAAGGATATGCTCACTAAGTCTATACATTGTCACAGCTTTCCTTAATTTTGGGTCAGTCACAGTGGACAGGTATTCGGCCACTGTTTACTCTATGTTTAGGGCCAAGTAGTATTCTAGTTTGATCAGTTTTTTGGTTAATTCTTTCCAATGTGTTAAGTAATTATATTTGACTATTCTCATGATTTGGTTGGGTCTAATTGTGTTGCTGTTCTGGGGCTCTGTGTGGTCTGCTTGTGTTTGTGAACAGAGCCCCAGGACCAGATTGCTTAGCGGACTCTTCTCCAGGTTCATCTCTCTGTAGGTGATGGCTTTGTTATAGAAGGTTTGGGAATTGCCTTTTAGATGGTTGTAGAATTTAACGACTCTTACCTGGATGTTGATAATTAATGGGTATTGTCCAAATTCTGCTCTGCATGCATTCTTTTGTGTTTTACGTTATACACAGAGGATATTTTAGCAGAATTCTACATGCATAGTCTCAATTTGGTGTTTGCCACATTTTGTGAATTCTTGGTTGGCGAGCGGGCCCCAGACATCACAACCATAAAGGGCAATGGTTTCTATAGCTGAGTATTTTTAGCCTAATTGGTATGTTGAATTTGATGTTCCTTTTGATGACATAGAAGGCTCTCTCTCTCCCGCTTCCTCTCGGTCCTTGGGAGGATGAGAAGGAGTGAAGGATGAAGAGAGGGGAGGAAAGTGAGGGAGTGGAGAAAGAGAGGGAAGGAAAGGGGGGCGAGAGTGAGGGATAGGAGAAAGAGAGGGGAGGAAGGGGGTGAGAGAGAGGGATAGGAGAAAGAGGGGAGGAAAGGGGGTGAGAGAGAGGGATAGGAGAAAGAGATGGGAGGAAAGGGGGGCGAGAGTGAGGGATAGGAGAAAGAGAGGAGGAAAGGGGGCGAGAGTGAGGGATAGGAGAAAGAGAGGGGAGGAAAGGGGGTGAGAGAGAGGGATAGGAGAAAGAGAGGGGAGGAAAGGAGGTTGAGAGCGAGGGATAGGAGAAAGAGGGGAGGAAAGGGGGTGAGAGCGAGGGATAGGAGAAAGAGGGGAGGAAAGGGGGTGAGAGTGAGGGATAGGAGAAAGAGAGGGGAGGAAGGGGGGGAGTGAGGGAGTGGAGAAAGAGAGGGGTTCTTTGAATATGAGACAAGAGGCGATTTGTGTTAGCATGACAAAAGAACCCACCCTCTCCCCTGATTGGTGTCACTGCTCAGGCACTAAAGTCATGCAGGCCCCCTTGGGTGGGGTGATGTTGGGAGCACAGGCATATTTATGCATCCGAGGTGTGATATTGGGGAGGACAGGGGGCGGGGAAGGACCTGTCATCAAATTTGAAGAGCCGAAGTGTGCACAGCTACTAAATGGAGAAAAGTTTGCATTTCTTGAAGAACTGCGCAAGACTTAAACCCCCCTCGCTTTTTCCTAAAATGCAAATAAAGCAGACTACACCTCACTGCTTTGACAGGTGAGAACTCCAGGCCAAGCCCACATTAACAAACGCATGACAGCCTTGAAAAAAGAGGAGCCAAGAAAGGTTTTGGGAAGATCTAACGCACTCCAACCCTCCATAGCAACTGAGCTGTTAAGTGAAGCTGGATCATACAAGATATCAACCCAGCGGAGCCGCAGGACTTCACAGCTCAATAACTACAGACCATTTATGTACAATCCATGTCATCATCTGACCCCATGAGACTGGCTGTATGCATATTGTCACCAAGATGGAGGAGATGGATAGGGCTCCGGAGCAGATTAACTGTGGCTGATTCAGTTTTGGGAAAGACACTTGCTTAATGACGCGGTCCTAGAAACAACTGAGACAAGACCAAAAGGAGAAGATGGAGAGACTGAGATAGGTCACAGCCCTCTCCAGACAAATTGTGGGCAGGCTAATCTGGGCAGCCCTGCCTGGCCTCCAGGACACACCTCCATCCGGTTGGGAGGGAGGGAGAGAGCACTGATTAACTCACCATGACAATTCATCAATAAGTGACAGAGTCAGTCAGAACTGAACGTGTCCCACCTCCCCCACGTTCCAAGGGTAACCAATGCTCCCCACCCGGTAGGACAAGGCAGGCGTTGTCTCCCATAAACACCTCACCTCACAGATCAGGGAGGGAACTTTATCCCCCTCTGAACCCCGCTGCACAGGACTTAGTGTGGGGGTCAGGTGTCTCTGGAGGAGGGTGTATGTGTGATATGTGTGTGAGGTGGGGCAGGGAGGGGGGGGGCTTTGTGTGTTTATGGGTTTTGAAGGGGGGCTTTGTATGTATGTTTGCACACGTGTTTGTGGGAGGTTGTTGAATGGAGGGGCGGCATGGGTATTGAGTTTGAGACAGGTTACAGCCAGCAGCTTAATGAATACTGATCCTGACAATAAGAATATGATCAGGAGCCATCTTACTAAGTCGCTGCGCGGCCATTGTGTGTCTGTCAATCTGTGTTCCTTCTCACTGTCCCCCAACCAACACTAATCAATATCTGTAGCCTAGAGGAGAGTCTGCCCCCCGCATCGCCTCCCTCCTACCTCCATTAACCCCTGCGCCCCAATCACTGCATTGTCCCTATACAGTACCATTCTCAGATAGTTGTCACTGGACATATGACATACGTACCTCGAGTGTAACTTACACACACTTGGACCCGTTTTCTAGGCTCTCAAGAAGGGTCAAGTAGGGTCAAAGGATTACTTCCTGCTCTTGGTGAGTAAGGTGAAACCCCACTACACGCTTTAGTGTTGGTAGACGATGTGAAATATGACAACAAATGAATATGGCTTAGAGAACTTGGACCATCTTCAGGGTCAGATTTCACACTGGAGAGGTTGCCCTCAACACCTCTGTTATTATCACTGACGTACATGACACATAACCGTCGGTATGCTATGTCATCTCTGCATACAGGTATCCCTCTCGGCTGTATGTATGTGTCATCCACCAATCACATGCAGTCATATTCCCAAAAGTTCAAGTGAACCTCAACAGCAGGGCTTCATGGAACACGAGACCCAAAAAAATCCCTGTAGGGAGAACCCTCTACAAACATCCCTTCGCTAGAACAACAAGCACCAGCACCAGCGAATACTACATTTCTAGCCCTGCGTGGGATCTGTGTGTTTTCTTTGGGGACAAAGGAACTGTAAAACCTGTCTCCTATTCACACGCACCTGCTGTGCTAAAACAAACAGTGCTGGGGATTCAGACACCTTAATGGATGAGCCGACCATTAGGGACTAAGTCTGGGTAAACCAGGCCGTGGGCGCTTGGGTTCTGTTGACGTACGTACGCTAGACTCAGGGGATAGGGACGGGGATGGGAACAGGTTAGGTGCTGGGTGTTGTCGAGGAAAGGTAACTCTAGTGTGGCACCTAAGGTCACCTGGCTGGCAGCCTGGCACGCCCCCACACTGCTGAGTCATAGGTGAGGCATGTAAAAACACACAATGACAGTGGGTAATATGGAGAGGAGATACTCTGGTCAGGCCTGCTTTCATACTATTTCTGAGTGGGCAGGTTTAAAAGGGTATGTTGAGTATAGCATGTCAATTGAAGTTATAAATCTATATATTCATAAATAAAGTTAGCCGATTTCCATTTCTGTTTTCTTTCATCTACTTCCTGAATAGAATTGACATTCACCCCAACCCTGAGTGAGTGGATATGGATTCCACACGCCTTATCAGGTGAAGACTAACAATATCAGCGTCTCAATCAAACGTTGTTGGACAACAATCCTCGATTACACAAGATTGCCATTCTACAAGACTGCCAATGGTTTCTCCCTGTTAATGAAAGAGCATGCCACAGTTAGAAAGTGGTGCAGGCCTAGACAGATAACACCGTGTGTATGTTTCAATGAAAAACAAGTACAATTATTTATTTTTAACTTGAATTCTTTCAAGGAACCCTTCCCTAACACACGTCTTCACATTTATACCTAAAAACCTGTCCAACGTCTAGAAACCTTTCATTCTAATAATGTACCTTCTTACTGACATCAATGGAAGTCATTTGGTCCTAAGGCCCTGCTCTGATTTGGAAGTGGCGGTGGCTTTGAAGCGTCTCCCACTCTGCATTCTTTGTGGTTGTGCAACGCATGCTGATACAACCATAAGCTGTAATTAACAAGAGACTTTACGGAGCACGTCTGTTTGGCGGATCGGTGCTGATTTCTTCTCAGGCAGAGGAGTATTGAGTTGGTGAACAAAACAAATTGGATGAGAAAAGAGAGGGAAAATAACAGTGTATTGACTGAGGCCTCTATCAGTCAGTTAGGGTCAGTGTATTGACTGAGGCCTCTCTATCAGTCAGTTAGGGTCAGTGTATTGACTGAGGCCTCTATCAGTCAGTTAGGGTCAGTGTATTGACTGAGGCCTCTCTATCAGTCAGTTAGGGTCGGTGTATTGACTGAGGCCTCTATCAGTCAGTTAGGGTCAGTGTATTGACTGAGGCCTCTCTATCAGTCAGTTAGGGTCAGTGTATTGACTGAGGCCTCTCTATCAGTCAGTTAGGGTCAGTGTATTGACTGAGGCCTCTATCAGTCAGTTAGGGTCAGTGTATTGACTGAGGCCTCTATCAGTCAGTTAGGGTCAGTGTATTGACTGAGGCCTCTATCAGTCAGTTAGGGTCAGTGTATTGACTGAGGCCTCTATCAGTCAGTTAGGGTCAGTGTATTGACCGAGGCCTCTATCAGTCAGTTAGGGTCAGTGTATTGACTGAGGCCTCTCTATCAGTCAGTTAGGGTCAGTGTATTGACTGAGGCCTCTATCAGTCAGTTAGGGTCAGTGTATTGACTGAGGCCTCTCTATCAGTCAGTTAGAGTCAGTGTATTGACTGAGGCCTCTATCAGTCAGTTAGGGTCAGTGTATTGACTGAGGCCTCTATCAGTCAGTTAGGGTCAGTGTATTGACTGAGGCCTCTATCAGTCAGTTAGGGTCAGTGTATTGACTGAGGCCTCTCTATCAGTCATTTAGGGTCAGTGTATTGACTGAAGCCTCTATCAGTCAGTTAGGGTCAGTGTATTGACTGAGGCCTCTCTATCAGTCAGTTAGGGTCAGTGTATTGACTGAGGCCTCTATCAGTCAGTTAGGGTCAGTGTATTGACTGAGGCCTCTCTATCAGTCAGTTAGGGTCAGTGTATTGACTGAGGCCTCTATCAGTCAGTTAGGGTCAGTGTATTGACTGAGGCCTCTCTATCAGTCAGTTAGGGTCAGTGTATTGACTGAGGCCTCTATCAGTCATTTAGGGTCGGTGTATTGACTGAGGCCTCTATCAGTCAGTTAGGGTCAGTGTATTGACTGAGGCCTCTCTATCAGTCAGTTAGGGTCAGTGTATTGACTGAGGCCTCTATCAGTCAGTTAGGGTCAGTGTATTGACTGAGGCCTCTATCAGTCAGTTAGGGTCAGTGTATTGACTGAGGCCTCTATCAGTCAGTTAGGGTCGGTGTATTGACTGAGGCCTCTATCAGTCAGTTAGGGTCAGTGTATTGACTGAGGCCTCTATCAGTCAGTTAGGGTCAGTGTATTGACTGAGGCCTCTATCAGTCAGTTAGGGTCAGTGTATTGACTGAGGCCTCTATCAGTCAGTTAGGGTCGGTGTATTGACTGAGGCCTCTATCAGTCAGTTAGGGTCAGTGTATTGACTGAGGCCTCTCTATCAGTCAGTTAGGGTCAGTGTATTGACTGAGGCCTCTATCAGTCATTTAGGGTCAGTGTATTGACTGAGGCCTCTCTATCAGTCAGTTAGGGTCAGTGTGAGTGGATGAGGCCTGGCTGAAGAGGAAAAGAGAGAGAGGGCGGGATGGATGGCTCTCAGTGGGTCAACACCAAAGCCCTGACCTCAGGAGGATTTGATGCCATTTTCCCACGCAGGGAGCCGACCTGAGAGTAGCTTGTTAACAACATCTGCCCCAGTTCAGGGAGATTAACCCCCGCCACACTGCCCCAACCACCACACCTCCACACATACACACACACTGACTGACTTGACACACACCCCTCTCTGCTGGCTGTGAGTCTTGACGGTCCCACACGAGTGTCACTACTCCGGACAGGCCTGCCTCAAGCTGGACATACAGGGTGCTCCAGGCCAGGCCAGCTGAGCTCAGAGGGGAGGGCCTCCTGGAGAGCCCAGCCACAGCAGATCAATACCAATACAGCCTGTGCCTGCTTCTGGTCTGGATTGCAGCCTGACAGACAGACTGAATTGAACATCTCATCTGAGTTTCAGTCTCACTGCAACAGTCACCTACTGTATACGGCACAAAACAAACCATATTTACTTCTAACTATGTGGGTTCATTTTTGGAAAGAGGTGTGTCCTGATAGGTGTCCATGGAGACAGAGAAGGCGTGAGATGTCTCAACATCAGTCAGTCTGTCTGGCACAGATTTTGACAACAACTTTTCCACACATCACAATGACGTGGACAGAACCTTCTAAAACACCCACTCATATTCCATCACACCACCTAGTTCACATACTGGGACACCCATGTAACTTGTTATAACGAGAGAGAAAACACACAGTATATCAATGTAAGTATGACACTAAAGCGCTGCAACACACACAGAGAACAAGTATTTGATACACTGCCGATTTTGCTACTTACAAAGCATATAGAGGTCTAATTTTTATCATAGGTACACTTCAACTGTGAGAGACGGAATCTAAAACAAAAATCCAGAAAATCACATTGTATATTTTTAAGTAACTTAATTAGCATTTTATTGCATGACATAAGTATTTGATCACCTACCAACCAGTAAGAATTCCGGCTCTCACAGACCTGTTCGTTTTTATTTAAGAAGCCCTCTTGTTCTCCACTCATTACCTGTATTAACTGCACCTGTTTGAACTCGTTACCTGTATAAAAGACACCTGTCCACACACTCAATCAAACAGACTCCAACCTCTCCACAATGGCCAAGACCAGGGAGCTGTGTAAGGACATCAGGGATAAAATTGTAGACCTGCACAAGGCTGGGATGGGATACAGGACAATAGGCAAGCAGCTTGGTGAGAAGGCAACAACTGTTGGCGCAATTGTTAGAAAATGGAAGAAGTTCAAGATGACGGTCAATCACCCTCGGTCTGGGGCTCCATGCAAGATCTCACCTCGTGGGGCATCAATGATCATGAGGAAGGTGAGGAATCAGCCCAGAACTACACGGCAGGACCTGGTCAATGACCTGAAGAAAGCTGGGACCACAGTCTCAAATAAAACCATTAGTAACACACTACGCCGTCATGGATTAAAATTCTGCAGCGCACGCAAGGTCCCCCTGCTCAAGCCAGCGCATGTCCAGGCCCGTCTGAAGTTTGCCAATGACCATCTGGATGATCCAGTGGAGGAATGGGAGACGGTCATGTGGTCTGACGAGACAAAAATAGAGCTTTTTGGTCTAAACTCCACTCGCCGTGATTGGAGGAAGAAGAAGGATGAGTACAACCCCAAGAACACCATCCCAACCGTGAAGCATGGAGATGGAAACTTCATTCTTTTGGGATGCTTTTCTGCAAAGGGGACAGGACGACTGCACCATATTGAGGGGAGGATGGATGGGGCCATGTATCGTGAGATCTTGGCCAACAATCTCCTTCCCTCAGTAAGAGCATTGAAGATGGGTCGTTCTGCTTTTCTGATGTATCAAATACTTATGTCATGCAATAAAATGCAAATGAATTACTTAAAAATCATACAATGTGATTTTAGATTCCGTCTCTCACAGTTGAAGTGTACCTATGATTAAAAATTACAGACCTTTACATGCTTTCTAAGTAGGAAAAACTTCAACATCGGCAGTGTATCAAATACTTGTTTTCCCCACTGTATGTAAGTGGAAGGGCATAAAAAAAAATGCTCCGGAAAACAAAGTATGAGACAGAAGCTCTGTGAATACACACACACATAGGGAAACAATCATTTACCAGGGTTGGGGTCAATTACATTTAAATTCCAGTCAATTCATAAAGTACACACAATTCCAATTCAAAATGTTCCTAATTGAATAGCATTGAAAGAGAATTGGAATTTCACTGTACTTTCTTAATTGACTGGAAGTGTAATGTAATTGAACTCAAACTGAGCATTTAAACCCACAATCACAAGCACCACACAGAAGCAGATAGAAGCCTATGGGAATCCACTGAATTCGTGTTCTACAGGGTTGTAATTAAGTTCATTTTTGGAGAAGGTTAAACAAACAGGCCCAGTGAGGTCATAGGCAGATGGAAGTGGGGATATGCCCACACTCGCTCAGTGGGCACAGTGCTCCACATGACTGGCCCTGAGAGAGGCCCTCTGGGTGCTCCTCAGCGAGAGGGCGGAGAGGAAGGTTGTGTGTGGGGGGGTTAGCTAATGAGGGTTTAGCTACTGAGTTACACGGTTTTAGCCATGTTTTAAGTGTCCTCAGGAGAAGCAATACAGATCATAGGAAGTGGGATCTAGGAAGTTACATACATTGGAAAACAAAGCTTAAGACTCAGTGCAGCAGTAAGACTTTGATAACTGTTGCATCATATTTCCTGTAGGGCCTTGCTATCCTAATGGAAAAGTACCACAGAACTGAACCCTACAAACTATGAGGGCTGAGCCTGGAGGCCGCTCCGCTCGGGCATCACATACCAATTGACTGATCGAGCACATTTTGACAGATGGCACAGAACCGTGACTCTCTCTGACTCTGACCCAGTGCAAACACCTCCGACATGGCCAACCGGGAAGGGAAAAGCTGCTTAATTGCAAAAAAATGACTTGGAGAGGGTGATTAGCTGATAGGCAGCCGCTATCGTACTAGAGTGACATAAGACCCTGTCAGTGAATGCAGGGAGGTCCGGATAATCTTTCCCTCCACAAAGGTGCATGGGGCTAATCCAGGCCGCTGTGCTGAGCTCTGGATCAAATCCTACAGGGAGTGTGGGAAGGCCAGCGGGGACTGCCAATGCTCTGGCCCTCTTCGTGGCCGGGGTAGCCTATCCCAGGGTGCTTTGCAGCAGTATAGGCATACCTGCTGAGAAGGGTCTGACTGCAACCCGCATCCAGGGAAACCCCAGGGAGGAACCACTCAGGGAAGAACCGCCCAGGTTAACCAAGCCCCCTCTTGCTTTCATTCTATTGGCTCCTGGCTACTTCCTCGTTCTATGGGTCGACTATAGCATTGTAGCTAAACCTAACTCTTTTCCTAACCTTAATCTCATTCTCAACCTGCTACGTCAATTATTCTCACCTGCTACATTAGTTCTCCTCGCCTGCTGCGTTAGCTTTCCTCGCGTGCTGCGTTAGCTTTCCTCGCGTGCTGCGTTAGTTCTCCTCACCTGCTGCGTTAGCTTTCCTCACGTGCTGCGTTAGTTCTCCTAACATGGGCGGTTCTTCCTTGGGCAGATCTTCCCTGGAGTTTCCCTGGACGCGGGTCGCAGTCAGACCTTATTGTGTCTGCTTGCTCCTTAGCTCTACTGTAAGGACGTTGGATAGAGGGAGTGAGCTGGGATGCCAAGAAGCAGGATCTCAGAAAAACTCATAATGAAACTGACTGGAATGGTTTTGCGTAACAGACTGCAATGAAGCCTACGATAAGCCATAGAGGTTTCTGGGTTAGTGATTTAATAGTAAACTCATCATGTAGACCCAGCAGTCATAGTAAAGAACTGTGTCCCACCGCTGCTTATCTAGGCATCAAAGACAATAAGAAAGTTAGCGTTTGTGTGAGTATGTGTGTGTTTCAAAGGGATTTATGAATTACAGTGCCTTCGTAAAGTATTCGGACCCCTTGACATTTTTCCACAATTTGTTAGGTTACAGCCTTATTCTAAAATGTATGAAATTGTTTTTTCTCCCATCAATCTACACACAATAAACCCTTATGACAAAGCAAAAACAGTTGACATTTTTGCTAATATATTTTAAAAAATCGAATAGAAATATCACATTTACATAAGTATTCAGACCTTTTATTCCCGAGTGACGCAGCGGTCTAAGATACTGCATTGCAGTGCTAGAGGTGTCACTATAGACCCTGGTTCGATTCCAGGCTGTATCACAACCGGCCATGATTGGGAGTCCCATAGGGCGGAGCACAATTGACCCAGCATCATCCGGGTTGGTGTTTAGCCGTGGTAGGCCGTCATTGTAAATAATAATTTGTTCTTAACTGACTTGCCTAGTAAAAAAAGGTTAAAAAAATAACATACAAAAATAAGTGACTCAGTACTTTGAAGCATCTTTGGCAGCAATTACAGCAATTACAATTACAGCAATTACAGTTTTCTTGGGTATGAAAAACAAGCTTGACACACCGGTATTTGGGGAGTTTCTCCCATTCTTCTTAACAGAGCCTCTCGAGCTTTGTCAGTTTGGATGGGGAGTGTTGCTGCACAGCTTTTTTCAGGTCTCTCCAGATATGTTCGATTGGATTCAAGTCCGGGATCTGGCTGGGCCACTCAAGGGCATTCAGAGACTTGTCCATAAGCCACTCCTGCGTTGTTTTAGCTATGTGCTTTGGGTTGTTGTCCTGTTGGAATGTGAACCGTTGCCCCAGTCTGAGGTACTGAGAGCTCTGGAGCAGGTTTTTATCAAGGATCTCTTTACTTTGCTCCGTTCATCTTTCCCTCGATCCTGACTAGTCTCCCAGTCCCTGCTCCTGATAAACATCCCCACAGCATGATGCTGCCACCACCACCATGCTTCACTGTGGGGATGGTGCCAGGTTTCCTCCAGACATAACGCTTGGCATTCAGGGCAAAGACAAATCTTGGTTTCATCAGAGTCTTTAGGTGCCTTTCGGCAAACTCCAAGCAGGCTGTTATGTGTCATTTACTGAGAAGTGGCTTCTGTCTGGCCACTTTACCATGAAAGCCTGATTTACCATGGGATTTGTACCACATACAAGGTAAAGTATTGGACTATTCCCACACCACACTAAGATATTATCCTATTCCACTACCTTTAAGTTTTTAAAATTTGATTAAATGAAAGCAAGCTTTGCTTTTATACTTACAAGACCATCAGGCTTAATTGAGCTGTTTTGTCTTGTAATAATGTGGCACATGCATGTATTCCCTAATCCTTTATTTGAACAAAACAGGTCATAAAGGAAGCTTCATAATCAGATTCTTTGTTGGTCAGTAGGTGTCCAACATAACAGGTAGTGGTGGTGTGTTGGACACAGTATCTCAGATAGAGCCTGTCTGCATTCCTGATTTCTGTAGCTGTTATAGCTTACCTGTGTAATATTGACTCAGAACCCCTTGTTTCAAACATGGTCCTGTTTTATCAAATTGCTGTGCTGATCAGTGGGAAAGCTCATTGCTTCTGTCAACTTACAGTTGTAGCTCCTTGAATTAATTGTTGCAATAAAGATGGTAATGCCACAATAATGCACATTTACAATAGGACTATATCTAAAAATACACTGAACAAAAATATAAAATGCAGCATGCAACAATTTCAAAGATTTTGTGTGTGGATTAATTGGCAGAGTAGAGGACCTTGAGCATTTCAGGTAAAATAACTCAATGATATTTTAACCTGCGTGTCGTGATTGCGTTTGGTGTGGGAGGACAAAATAAATGTATGCATGATGGCACACGCGCACAGCCGGTTTGGGTTCCGTGTTAGCCACCCGTCTACACACAGTTTGAAGTACAATACCAACAAAGCTGCTGTAGTATGTCAAGCCTTGGTAGAGCATGGGTGGAATAGGAATTGTGGTGGTCTTGGGAATTTCCTTTCTTTTTCCGCTTCAGACCAACGCTTATTCTCAGTTAAAACAGTTTGTTTTTCATTTCCATGGTTTTTACACCAGAAGGTGATTATGTAACATTATAGAACATTGTAATTAAGCAATAAGGTACGAGGGGGTTGGGTTTGGTATATGCCCAATGCACGCCTAATGCCTGGATACAGCGCTATTGGCCATATACCACGAAACTCTGAAGTGCCTTATTGCTATTATAAAACAGATTACCAACGTAATTACATGTATATAGAAGTAAAAATAAATATTGTCATACCCTGTGGTATACGGTCTGATATACCATGGCTTTCAGCCAATCATCATCATCATCATCATCATCATCGTTCAGGGAACAACAACCCAGTTTATAATACAGCGTAACACAGCAATAAAAGTAAAGTAAACAATGACAGACAATGTAGTTCAAATTTATTTAATATTAACAGCTGATTTTCCAGATGGAAGAAAAAAAACAGAAACCCACTTATGCCAATACGGAGAAAACTGTAGGAAAAAAATTGAGATCTCTTAAGACAATTAAGCAAGCTCCTGGAAAACACACAAATAAATCAACAAGTACCCATGAACTATTTACATGAAAATATACCTTCAAGTTCACTGAAGGCCTAGTACTACATTACCCAAAATTCACCTTGTTTATCACTAAATAACATTTACAACCACATGTACACTCATCAGATATAGTCAACTTTGTAAATACAATTCAGGGATGGCCACAATTGCTCTTTACAAGCCACTTTTTATTCATGGTCTCGATAAACATCTGACGTCTCGATAAACAGCTGAGTAGTAGAATCAGGTGTGGTAGCACTGGGCTTGAATAAAAAAGCCTGCATAACTCTGTGGCTAATCAAGAGCAATTTTGATATTTCCTGCTATAGACACTAAGGAATGGGAAACATTTGTCAAATACAAAAGTAATTAGACAAGTGCAAAACTGAACATACAGTACCAATCAAAAGTTTGGACACTCCTACTCATTCAAGGCTTTCTTTATTTGTACTATTTTCTACAGTGTAGAATAATAGTAAAGACATCAAAACTATGAAATAACACATATGGAATCATGTAGTGAGCAAAAAAAAAGTGTTAAATCAAAATATATGCTATATTTGAGACTCTTCAAAGTAGCCACCCTTTGCCTTGATGACAGCTTTGCACACTCTTGGCACTCTCAAACTGCTTCATGAGGTACTCCTTTGGAATGCATTTCAAGTAACAGGTGTGCCTTGTTAAAAGTTCATTTGTGGATAATCTTTCCTTCTTAATGCATTTGAGCCAATCAATCAGTTGTGCTGTGACAAGGTAGCGGTGGCATACAGAAGATGGTATTTTACCAAATAGGGCTAAGTTCATATCATGGCAAGAACAGCTCAAATAAGCAAAGAGAAACAACAGTCCATTACTTTAAAGACAAAGGTCAGTCTATACTGAACATTAATACAGTGCCTTGCGAAAGTATTCGGCCCCCTTGAACTTTGCGACCTTTTGCCACATTTCAGGCTTCAAACATAAAGATATAAAACTGTATTTTTTGTGAAGAATCAACAACATGTGGGACACAATCATGAAGTGGAACGACATTTATTGGATATTTCAAACTTTTTTAACAATTTCAAAAACTGAAAAATTGGGCGTGCAAAATGATTCAGCCCCTTTACTTTCAGTGCAGCAAACTCTCTCCAGAAGTTCAGTGAGGATCTCTGAATGATCCAATGTTGACCTAAATGACTAATGATGATAAATACAATCCACCTGTGTGTAATCAAGTCTCCGTATAAATGCACCTGCACTGTGATAGCCTCAGAGGTCCGTTAAAAGCGCAGAGAGCATCATGAAGAACAAGGAACACACCAGGCAGGTCCGAGATACTGTTGTGAAGAAGTTTAAAGCCGGATTTGGATACAAAAAGATTTCCCAAGCTTTAAACATCCCAAGGAGCACTGTGCAAGCGATAATATTGAAATGGAAGGAGTATCAGACCACTGCAAATCTACCAAGACCTGGCTGTCCCTCTAAACTTTCAGCTCATACAAGGAGAAGACTGATCAGAGATGCAGCCAAGAGGCCCATGATCACTCTGGGTGAACTGCAGAGATCTACAGCTGAGGTGGGAGACTCTGTCCATAGGACAACAATCAGTCGTATATTGCACAAATCTGGCCTTTATGGAAGAGTGGCAAGAAGAAAGCCATTTCTTAAAGATATCCATAAAAAGTGTCGTTTAAAGTTTGCCACAAACCACCTGGGAGACACACCAAACATGTGTAAGAAGGTGCTCTGGTCAGATGAAACCAAAATTGAACTTTTTGGCAACAATGCAAAACGTTATGTTTGGTGTAAAAGCAACACAGCTCATCACCCTGAACACACCATCCCCACTGTCAAACATGGTGGTGGCAACATCATGGTTTGGGCCTGCTTTTCTTCAGCAGGGACAGGGAAGATGGTTAAAATTGATGGGAAGATGGATGGAGCCAAATACAGGACCATTCTGGAAGAAAACCTGATGGAGTCTGCAAAAGACCTGAGACTGGGACGGAGATTTGTCTTCCAACAAGACAATGATCCAAAACATTAAGCAAAATCTACAATGAAATGGTTCAAAAATAAACATATCCAGGTGTTAGAATGGCCAAGTCAAAGTCCAGACCTGAATCCAATCGAGAATCTGTGGAAAGAACTGAAAACTGCTGTTCAAATGCTCTCCATCCAACTTCACTGAGCTCGAGCTGTTTTGCAAGGAGGAATGGGAAAAAAATTCAGTCTCTCGATTTGCAAAACTGATAGAGACATACCCCAAGCAACTTAGAGCTGTAATCTCAGCAAAAGGTGGCGCTACAAAGTATTAACTTACGGGGGCTGAATAATTTTGCACGCCCAATTTTTCAGTTTTTGATTTGTTAAAAAAGTTTGAAATATCCAATAAATGTCGTTCCACTTCATGATTGTGTCCCACTTGTTGATTCTTCACAAAAAAAATAGTTATATCTATGTTTGAAGCCTGAAATGTGGCAAAAGGTCACAAAGTTCAAGGGGGCCGAATACTTTCGCAAGGCACTGTACCTTTGATAGTTTCTTCATGTGCAGTCGTAAAAACCATCAAGCGCTATGATGAAAAACTGCCACTCAGGAGGACCGCCACAGGACAGGCAGACCCAGAGTTACCTCTGCTGCAGAGGATAAGTTCAGAGTTACCAGCCTCAGAAATTGCAGCCCAAATAATTGCTTCACAGAGTTCAAGTAACAGACACATCAACACCAACTGTTCAGAGGAGACTGTGTGAATCAGGCCTTCATGCAGCAAAAGAAACCACTACTAAATAAGATTAAGACGTACTTGGGCCAAGAAACATGAACAATGGACATTAGACCGGTGGAAATCTGTCCTTTGGTCTGATGAGTCCAAATTTGAGATTTTTACTTCCAACCATCGTGTCTTAGTGAGACGCAGAGTATGTGAACGGATGATATCTGCATGTGTGGTTCCCACCATGAAGCATGGAGGAGGTGTGATGGTGCTTTGGTGGTGTCACGGTCAGTGATTTATTTACTATTCAAGGCACACTTAACCAGCATGGCTACCACAGCATTCTGCAGCAATACACCACCCCATCTGGTTTGTGCTTAGTGGGACTATCATTTTTGTTTTTCAACAGGACAATGACACAACACACCTCCAGGCTGTGTAAGAGCCATTTGACCAACGAGAGTGGAGAGCTGAATCAGATGACCTGGCCTCCACAATAACCCGAGCTCAACTCAATTGAGATGGTTTGGGATGAGTTGGACCGCAGAGTGAAGGAAAAGCAGCCAACAAGTGCTCAGCATGTGGGAACTCCTTCAAGACTTTTGGAAAAGCTGGTTGAGAGAATGCCAAGAGTGTGCAAAGCTGTCATCAAGGCAAAGGGTGGCTACTTTCATGAGTCTCAAATATAAAACAATGATTTGTTTTAACACTTTTTTTGGTTGAGACATGATTCCATGTGTTATTTCATAGTTTTGATGTCTTCACTACTATACAATGCAGAAAATAGTAAAGAGAAAGACCTGTGAATGAGTAGGCGTCCAAACATTTGACTGGTTCTGTACATGTGATAAAATCTGAAATTGGACAGGTGCTCAAAACCTCAGCTACAAATGTCCTAAGTAATGCTGTCCACAACTGTCCAACTCCAGTAAGAGCACACGTCATAAATGGAAGTATACATATGAAAACATGTGGGAGAACTTGAAGTATTGATAAGCAGCTTACACTTCTTGAACTCAACCATTTGGTTCAAATATACATTTAGATGTGTGAACAGTCATCCATAATAACCACAAATCGGTAAGGCGTAGCTTTCAGACTCCTGGAGAGTCTCAAAGCTGGTCTCTTCGCCGTTCTAGCAGGACGAACACAAGTGTATACACCACCACATTCACTGCCACTCAAACACAAACCAAAGGCTCTTTTAAGAGCCACCTAATAAATTAAAATGTGTGTCGGTAAGGAGCTGTCAAAACTATAAACTCAATTGTCAAAATGTATCCTCTGTGGGTTTTCCTCCCAATCTTAAAACATACAGGACCTCGTCATTACACTACGATCCCCGTTCTAAAAACTTTGATTTGACAGAACATTTATATATGGACAGTCTTGAAGCGTTACTTCAAAACCAATTTTGTTAGTTAATTTTGCTTGCTTGGTCAAAACATCATGCTAAAAAAAGATGTGGAAAACAGACTCATTAATCACGTAGCTTGCCAAGTAAGCAAGCATGTAATTATTTTGACTGCGCACAGCATGGCACACAATTTAAGCAAGCAGAGGGGGTTTGATTCATCTGTCCTTGGCTACACTGGACTATGGCCCATCACATCATCGGGGAGGGAAGGCAGATAAAAACGCTTTATCAAAAGGCAATCACTTTTGCATGTCAAAATACAGAATCCTACATGTGTTAAGTCAAATCAAGCTTTATACAGCACATGTCAGACATGAAAATAAATAAATAAAATCTGAAATATTTACTACACAAACATAAGATAAAACAAAGACAAACTGATCAATTAAAAAGCACCCTAAGGAAAAGCAAAGCTAAAGAGATATTTAAAAAAAATATATTAAAACATGTTCACAATATAGCAGTTTATTCCAGAGGCTGGGGGAATAATAACTCAAGGCTGCCTCTCCATGCCTCTTTGTCCTAGGCTTTGGGACAATTAAAAGGCTAGTGTCAGAGGACCTGAGGGACCTACTGGCTACATAACTTATTCTATTTATATTTAATCTTTATTTAACCTAGGCAAATCCGTTAAGAACAAATTATTTTTACAATAATGTGTAATGTGTGTTCTCAATCTCGTCTTGGTCAGTACCCGTGCTTAATTACGTCACTTTTGCTGAGCTGACTTCAGACTGAGTGGGCACCTGGCTCAAGTCCAGGAGGTTGGCCCGGTTCCAAATCGATTGATCAAACCCCCTCAATTATTCTGATGTTGTTTTACCTGGGTGCACCATGTGCAGGACCCACACCCTCCGACTACTTTTTTAACTTGTTGATGGCAACTTCAGATTTTCTGGGAACACACTGAAAAGTAACAACACTTAATCAGTCAGCACAAATGTGGATTATAATGACTAGGCAGGAAAGGGAGCTGGACTGTATTCTCCATGTTTGAAACAGCTATTCTGGACACTGGCAGCGCAACACAGGCTCATGTTCACATGTGCGTTTGGGGGTTCAACCATCGTTTGGCCAGGGGGCTTTATTTGGCCCTTTGTGCTCTAGTGACTCCTTGTGGCAGGCCAGGCGCCTTCAGGCTGACCTTGGTCATCAGTTGAATGGTGTTTCCCCTGACACATTGGTGTGGCTGGCTTCCGGGTTAAGCGGGCGGGCATTAAGGAGTGCGGTTAGGCGTGTCATGTTTCTGGGGGCGTATGACTCGACCGTCGCCTCCCAAGCCCGTTGGGGAGTTAGAGACAAGAGCGAAATTGGGGCTACATGTTTTTTTAAATCTAGGCCCTACAAACTTATTCAGTCTGAAAAGGTGGCAAGTCTAATTGTCACTTTATGTACTCCGTTGTCTAGTTCTTATACGATGCCTAGATATTGAGCTGGCACAACCACCTATTGAGTGTAAGGGGGCAATTACTTGTTCACACAGGGGCATTGGGTGTTGCATAATTTTGTTTATGAAATAAGTATGTAATGGTTGTGTTATTGGTTCACTCAGGTTCCCTTTTTCCTATATTAAGTTTTGGTTGAAGATCTCATACCGTTCCGTGTAAAAGTAGAGAAAATTAGAAAAGGGGAAAATACTTTCGTAGCACTGTAGCTATGTGCCCCAGGGGCAACAGTTTTGATTAATTTCTACTCGCTCTCATGCGCTCATTTTTGTCCGTTAAGAACAAACAATGTGCTACCTTTTTGCAGCATTTCTGACAATGTTTTCAGGCTAATCTGAGTTCTAATGCCCGGTGGTCATTTGCTCTGCAACACGGCTGCTTGCACCATGCTACCAGTCATTAGAAGTGTATGCGAACAAACTTAGGCTGCTGTATATAGCTAACTATATGATGGTATTCAATGAGGTTAATCAATAAAATGCAAGCAGTTATTTTGATTAGCTAGGTAGCTAACTAGTTAATGCTACCTAGCTAACGTTAGCTTGCAAAGTCCAGCAGCTAGCCTCTCTAGCTAGCTAACACCAGTCAGCTGAAAGCTAGCCAGATAACAAACAGGCAAATGAGAAGGTAGCTCGCCAATAAATGTGTTTTTGTTTTGATTAGCTAGCTAACTAGTTATCTAACATAATGTTATACCAATCAGATGAGCTAATGTTGGCTAAGTAGCTACCCAACAAACAAGGAATGCTAGATGGCTATATTTTGCCAAGTATGACATTTATAAAGCCCTTTTTTACATCAGCAGATGTCTGAAAGTGCTTCTACAGAAACCCAGCCTAAAACCGCAAACAGAAAGCAATGCAGATATAAAGCAAGGTGGCTAGGACAAACTCCCTAGAAAGGCAGGAACCTAGGAAGAAACCAGGCTCAGAGGGGTGGCCCGTCCTCTTCGGGCTGTGCCATGTGAAGACTAAGTACATGGAAATGAAGGCTAGATCGTTCAAGATGTTCAAACGTTCATAGATGACCAGTAGAGTCATCTAGCTAAGGTTTTTCATATAAGGCTAAAGTCATCATGTGTAAAATGCTCATCTTGACACTTGAGTGTAATCGTAGCACAAACATGATTGAGAACATCCTTGGCTGCTATGATAGCCAGTTAATGTTAACTAGCAAGTTAACGTTAGCCAACTTAAAACCTTCTGTAGCTCAGTTGGTAGAGCATGGCGCTTGTAACGCCAGGGTAGGGGGTTCGATCCCCAGGACCACCCATACGTAGAATGTATGCACACATGACTGTAAGTCGCTTTGGATAAAAGCGTCTGCTAAATGGCATATATTATTATTATATTATAAAACTAATGTTAGATAACGTGTATGGCAAGTTCATTCACCACAATATATCCTACTTTCTTACAAGACATAGCTAGTTAATGTTAAATTTACAACCAAACTTTGGGAAACTGCCACGCTGTTCATGTTAATTTGCATTGCACAGACCAAGCGACAGTAAGACAAGGTAGCCAGATTTTAGACAAGAAAACTTGTGTTTATCTACACTACATTTCCTCAACTAAGAACAATCCAGACCACAAACCACAGCTGAGAAAACGAATGGCTTTGAATAAACAGTAAGCTAGTTATGAACCGCATATAAAGAGCTGTGAAAAAGTATTTGCCCTCTTTGATTCTCTATTTTTTATACTGAATGTGATCAGGTCTTCAACAATCTAATATTAGATCAAATGGAACCGGAGTTCAAATACTTTTTATTAACAAAGTTATGCAACACCCAATTCCCCTGTGTGAAAAAGTAATTGCCCTCTTACACTCAACTGGTAGTGCCACCTTCAGCTGCAATCAAACGCTTCCTGTAGTTGTTGATCAGTCTCTCATATCGCTGTGGAGAAATTTTGGCCCACTCTTGCATGCAGAACTGCTTTAACTCAGTGACATGTGAATTTTCAAGCAAGTCCTGCCACAACATCTCAATTGGGATTAGGTCTGAACTTTGACTAGGTCATTCCAAAACTTCAAATTTGTTCCTTAACCATTTCCATGTAGACTTGATGTTTTGGGTCATTGTCTTGCTGCACAGACAGATGGCCTGACATTCTCCTGTAGAATTCTGATGGAGAATTCATGGTTCCTTCTATTAAGGCAAGTCTTCCAGGTCTTGAGACAGAAAAGCATCCCCAAACCATCAAATCAAATTTATTTAAATTAGCCCTTCTTACATCAGCTGATAAAAAAAATAAAAAATGTTTACCTTTATTTAACTAGGCAAGTCAGTTAAGAACAAATTCTTATTATCAATGACAGCCTAGGAACAGTGGGTTAACTGCCTGTAAAGGGGCAGAACGACAGATTTGTACCTTGTCAGCTCGGGGGTTTGAACTTGCAACCTTCCGGTTACTAGTCCAACACTAACCACTAGGCTACCCTACCTCCCCAAAATCATATTTCAAAGTGCTGCACAGAAACACAGCCTAAAATCCCAAACAATGCATGCATAGAAGCATGGTGGCAAGGAAAAACTCCCTAGAAAGGAAACCATCACACTACCACCATCATGCTTTACCATTGGTATAAGGCTCTTACTGTGTAATGCAATGTTTGGTTTTCGCCAGGCATAATGGGACCCATGTCATCCAAAACAATTGTCTGACAACCCTAATTTTATTTATCCTTTATTTAACTAGGCAAGTCAGTTAAGAAAATATTTTTACCTTGTCAGCTCGGGATCGATCGAGCAACCTTTCGGGTTACTGGCCTAACGCTCTAGCCACTAGGATACCTGGCGCCCTAATGCTAACGACCTTGTTAAAAATCTGCTCTGTGGTTCTCGGTAACGGACGAATGGCTCATGATGCGAGGCAGGGAGTGTGTTCATAACCTACAATCAAATTGATTTGCGAATTTTCATCAATATTGGCGTCATATTGGCAGGGACATTTGAATTTAACACCGAGCTTCAACCAAGGGCTATAATAGACACGACAATAATGCATGCCAGTCTCGCTTGGCCAAGAGCTTCTTGTTCTTATTAGAAACATTGTTGAACATTCCTAATTGATTGCAGTCAATTTACACACGCTACAAGGGGTCTTTTCGCAGTCCCCAAATCCAGAACAAATTCAAGGAAATAAAGTATAAAGAGCCAGGATTGTGTGAAACTCCCATCTCATATAGCGCAAGTGGACAGAAAACGTGGTTCCAAAAACAAATAAAGTAACACCTCACTGCAAAACGCTTCTCGCCATGTGACCTACTTTGTGTGCATGTATAACAGAGATGTATACACTTTTAATATATGTCAATTGTAAAGTATTTTACCTGTGATGTCTTTTTGCTTGTGTCTGACCCTAGTAAGACTGGACACCTGGAAGACTATCCGTCGCTATTGAGGATCCTAATAAAATAAAAATAAAAAATATGAATCGTCACACTCAGTCACCCCGTTGAACATGTTGGCCTTAAACTGTGCACAATAAAGGAGTGGATTTACAGGTAGGCCTACCTAGATTCACTTTGCCATCTGATATAACTATGTATAAAGGATCCAAAGTCAATATTGGAAGGACTTTGCTGAACTCCACACAAAGGAGCGTTAAGGAAACGTTAGACCTACACTTTATAGGCCCATTGTCTTTGACATATTTTAGGTGCTGCCGTATTTCTCCATGTCCCAGCTATTCCCAACAAAATTGCATAAGTGAGTAACTAGTCAGATACCGGTGTATTTAGTTAAGCCTAAATAGTAATGGAAAAAAATAAATACATTCACCACAACCAAAGTTAGGAGGGGGGGGGGGGAATCCTATATTTCGATAATTGGAAGATATGCTGATCGTTAAAGTTAACAGAATTATACAAAGCAATAATTGGGCTATGCAACACTATACAAAATCTAAATGAGCGTATATTTTATTTACTAAAATTAGTGTTTGCAATAGGCCTATTTTAAGTGGAAGAGATTATAAAAACTTGAGTTATACAAGACCGTGTTCATCCGTCATGTTTGAGTTCTCATTAGCCACACTTCGTTAGACCCATCGCCTAAGATAAATCACTTTGCTTTTCAATGTTCCACTCATTTCATTCTGTGAAGCGGCATCTCCCATGATACCTGACAGATTTCACTCAAACTCACGTCACATCCCCTATCGACAAGTACTCATCAGGTGGCTCATACCCCACACAATCACCAAAACACACGGACTCAGTAATCTTGTTTCGTACAAATTTATTCATCATTTAAGAATAGAGGATGGCCTTAAAATAAGTAGAAACGTCAGTTTTAAATAAAACCTCCTGGCCCATGATGGGTTAACCTGACTAAAAAATGTCAAACAAAAATGGAACATTATAACATAAAATAAAAAAAATACTATAAATAAACTTGCACCCCACAGTCTTACATTTCATTAAAACCTAGGTCATGAAGAAAAAGACTACAAAGATTTGGACACAGCCGACACTGACATTCTACAAATTAAGTGTAAACACGTATGAACCAACTCTCAATCCAGCTTTTCTGAAATACAATGCCTCTTCACGAGGCCAGATGCCTTTTTCAGAGAAAATATGATGGCATTATTAAAATAGAAGTCCAATTCTTCTACAGAAGTTGATTGCTTATAAATCATGATAAAAGCCTATTTGCAATGCAATTTACTCTGGTGGACTGAACATTCAGTTTCAGTCCAGGATATGTAGTTTTAAAATGCTTTAAAATGGACAACAAGGAAATAAACAAAATCAAATGAATTATTGTTTTTTTAACTACTGAACGGCGATTATTTTAGCAATCAAAATGTTCAAGTATACGAAGTACTTAAGTTTATAGTCATTTTTTCAAATGTGGGTTAGGGGTAGCGTTCCGTTCACGCCAGTCCCCGCGGTCTGATAGTGCGGATGTACACTGTGTAACCGACTGGTCTGCAGGGACGGGTGATCCGCGCTGTCGCCACCGGGAGGCAGGTACATGCTGATCATATCCCTCAGGTCCCCCAAACACGCTCTCTGGGAGTGAGAAGTAATCGCCGGAGGTGGTGAGCTCGGCTCGGTCTTGCACACGGAGGCCATGGAACCCAAGCCCATGGCACTGGAGGTTTGCTGCGTGTATGCGGGGGACATGCTGTACGTGGATGCTGCGTTCATGTAGGTCTGCGCCGAGGACATCATGGGGTACTGGAGCCCTGCCATCTCATACCGGTGCATCTGCTGAATCTGTGGGCTGTGATGCTGAGGGTAGGCCAACTGGTCCTGCATGAGAGAGTACGCACTGTTGGTCCAGCCATTCATGTGAGCATAACTGTCCATCCGCTGTCCCACCGAGACGCCGTTGTTGACAGCGTTGGCACCTGGCGCCAGAAGTCCTCCAGGCAAAGAATACTTGTCTTTCTTGAGCAGGGTCTTGGTCTTCCTGCGGGGACGATATTTGTAATCCGGATGCTCCTTCATGTGCATGGCGCGCAGACGCTTGGCCTCGTCGATGAAGGGTCTCTTCTCCGCGTCGGTCAAAAGTTTCCAGTCTGCACCGAGCCGCTTGCTAATCTCAGAGTTGTGCATTTTAGGGTTCTCTTGTGCCATCTTTCTCCGCTGTCCACGGGACCACACCATGAAAGCATTCATAGGCCGCTTCACCCGGTCCTGGTCGTTGGCACTGTTGTTCTTGTTGCCCGCCGCTGAACCCGAATTGGACTGCGGGAGTGGGCTCTTGATCTCGGTTTCCATCATGTTATACATTCGAACGGCTTTGAAAATGTTCACTCTCAGGCGTGGATAAAGTTAAACAAAAATACCATCAAAGACAAGAGAGATAGAAATAGTACTGACCAGTCTCATGTGAGGGGGGAAAAAAGTTGTCAAAAGAAGCTCAGGCAATGTTAGTTTGTCAGGTGCTTCCGATTTCTCAGTGCTCTGAAACAGAACTCTGCAAACTTGTCCGCCAACCTCAGCTGTTATTAGTTCCCGGGTCATGTGATTTGGATTGACAGCGAAACAATGCGTTGCTCCCGACCAATCACAGCACGGCTTCGTCTACCGAATTGAGTTGGACAGTGCTCTGGTTGGAGTTGTAGAAGGAAAGGGATAGATTCAACTTTATACATAAAGAACATATTATAAAACAGTTAAATTAGATTTTTTTTAAACTAGGTGGTTCGATCCCGGAATGCTGATTGGCTGACAGCCGTGGTATATCATACCGTATAGCATGGGTATGACAAAACATTTATTTTATTGTCTAATTATGTTGGTAACCAGTTTATAATATCAATAAGGCACCTCTGGGTTTGTTGCGTCATGCATAAGAACAGCCCGTAGCCGTGGTATATTGGCCACATACCATACCTCCTCTGGCTTTATTGCTTAATTATAGTTAATCTGAAGTCATTCAAACAAACCATATATATATGTATGTATATTGAGATGTTAAAATGTAAGTTACATCACATGCAGGAAACATTTTAGAAAATGGCTGAAATCTTACTGAAACAAACTGAAGCATAGCCTATATAGGGTTTTAAAATGAAACGAATAAGTTTGATGGAACGGATCAAGTCGACAATTCAAGTCACCTTGAACATCAAATATATTATCCTAATAATTAAATATATAGGTTTGAGTTTGTAGGTGCTGTAGACATGACTGATCATAAATAAACCATTTAGAAAACTCTAGCAAATCATGTCATTACAGACGTAAACTTCGTCATTTGTAAGCGGTCTTGGTAAAAAAAAAAAACGGTGGAAATCAAATAATCCCATTCAAGTGGTGACTGGAGGCGGGGTCCCAATGACTGTATAGATAGACCTATGAGTGTAAGGCAAATATAGAAGCAGAAAAGTCCCTCTTTAAATATCAAGATGATATCTTAGAATTGTAGATTGGCATCTATATATAACTTGAGGTTCCTGTATGAAGGGTTTTTGTAAATACCATTTCAATTGCAGCCAATGTCAGACAACAAACAATTTGTTAATATATTGAAAATGTGTGTGTTGAGTTAGAATGTATTTATTAAATGAACATATTGACAAAAAGTCTGATTAATCAAAACAGCATGACACAGAAGATGTTTTAAATGTAAATGTGGGTTACTTAAAATAAACTGCACCGCAAGTGTCCGTAATTGGTACAATATTGGTTTAAATGATTTGTTTACCATGTCCATCGATGTTTGCAAATGCGGATTCACTTTCTATTTCTCGACTAATTTTGGTTCATCTCAGTTGCCAATTCTCAAAACAGCCAACATTGGGAACGGTACAGCGGCGAAAGATAAAAACTTGATACATCAACGACCTCTTGTGGAGAACTGCTTACAGCCAGCCTACCTCTCAAGACTGTTTTGAAGGAAGGGTTGATTGGTGCTCTGAGAAAGTTCATATATATTTACGCTACTTCGTCGTGAAATTCGACAGCTCTTGTGCGTAAAACGTTTTCACTCTGCAGTGCTAATGGTTATTAATATGGTCACCGCAAAGACCCAAAACACACGATTCCTGTTTTGCAGTTGAAACAGAAGTGAGATTTTCTCCCAGCCCTCGGGGAAACTTGGCACCTGCTAATGACTACACGCGCTTCGTCCATCAAAAACCTCCTAAATGAACACTTCCGCCACTCAATTTTGAGCACCACAGATCTGGGAGCGATTAAAGATTTTAAATATTAACGAAAAGGAATTCTGCACACTAATGACTTCACTATTAAATCTAAAGAAGTTCCAAATGTCTATGTTTTATTTCAGGAACCCATCTAATTTATTGAAATCATGGGTAAGCATATTTTTGCATGTGAATTGTATTTCAAAATCGAAAGGGGAGATTATTTGATAACAAAACTTTAAATAACCTATTGTCACCTCTTTTCAACAGAATAGCATACGATTTACAAAAAAAAAATAATTATCAAGGCTTGAAAATACACAGGCTTGACATGAAATAATATAATCTATAGTCCATGTACCCATAACAATATGATGTAATATACAAGCCTACATTTATTTTCTCCCTTTATTTAACTTGTCAAATACTTATTTTCAATTACGGCCTAGGAACAGTGGGTTAACTGCCTTGTTCAGGGGCAGAATATCAGATTTGGACCTTGTCAATCTAACAACCTTTCGGGATTCAATCGAACAACCTTTCGGTTACTAGTCCAACGCTCTAACCACTAGGCTACCTGCCGCCACACCCAATCTGATGATGTTGAAATATAGGGGGATATTGCATTTTATTTAAAAGCCAAGTGCAGTCAAAAACGTGATTTCCCCATGTTTTATATATGTTTCCACACTATGAGGTTGGAATAATACTGGGAAATTGTACAAAGTATGATAATACCCTTTCAGTGTAAAAGCTGTTTGCAAAGACCACCTGAAATTTCAGCCTGTTTTGGTGGGATGGAGTTTTGGCCTGCTTGGTGACTTCCCTGGGTGGTAGATTAGTGAACAGACCAATAAGAAAGAGAGTTCCAAGCCTCTGTCAATAACAGCTAGTTTTCCCCTTCCCACTCAGGCCACTCCCAGACAGTCCTAGCAAAATTACTGAGAAATTGATGTTTGCTAAGAATCAATTGTAGTTTATTTTTCACAATTTTCATTAAAAACCATCACAGTGTAAAGTACTTAATTGTTACCCAGAAATGATTTGATATTGAGATACAAACGGCTGCATTGGAACTTTAATACATTTAACGAATGGAATTCACTTTCAAAACATGTCTGTCAGAGAAAGAGTAGCCTACATTGAATTTAGTTGAAGACACAGTATTCATGTAAATCAATACCATAGAAACGCAGTTCATCACTTGCTATCCAGCTCATATAACAACATATTGATTTACCTAGACGTTAATCAATTGAAAAGCTTTGTTGATTGATCCGCCATCAACAGAGCACAGGATTTGTCGCTAACCTCTAATTAGTGCTTGGGTTAACCCATTTAATTCAGAAAGCAGTTATTTGTTTATCTGTCAAGATTCACACATTTATCTGCTTGTAATCTTCTTATGGAAATCGACCAGACAGCGGGAAAGCGAAAACTCGAAGTTACCCGGGGTACGGTAATGAGGGCCTCTGTGCACCTCATTTCCTAATTAACGAAAGCGGAGGGCGAGGAGGACCACCAGCAAAGCCTGCCAGTGTTCGGCCTCAGCGAGCTCCATGCCCCTCGGGCCCCATGGCCTGCAGCGTCACGGCTTGCAGAAACACACTGTTGAAAGTGTTTGGAGGAAATGTGTGTATGTTCATGTATGCAGAGTAATGTGCAACCAGCATGCAAACAATGCCAGTTGAGTTACCATATCTGATATTAGCGAACAAGGGCGAACAAGCCCTTTATTTTAATTTGATTAACTTGTCATGCAACACGAAGGGATGCAGCAATTGAGTGACAAAGGAACATACTATATTTTTAATCAAGTCTTATAAAGTATACACCAAGACACACTAAAGCCTCTTTCGATAAACTGCATCAGCCCCCACAGAAGGCCTCTCAGCAACAATTGGCCAAGAGCTCCCATTCATTGACAGGAACAACCTTGGGCAACCCATCAAGTCATTTTTCTTTTATAGTCCAATGTATACCATTTTTTTTAAATAAAAATTATTGAATTAAAACGTATTCCTCAAATGAAAGACTAATACATTTATGACCCATCATGTTGAATAATCTCTATTTCACTCCTGATCTGAATCGTATTAATGAGCAGTAAATAAACAATATGGGAATTACAGAAAGGCCCGCTATCGCATATCCGCACAATATGATAAGAGGATATAGCCTACTAAAAAGTATATAATGAACAACGTTATTTGCGCAGGGCTTCAGGCGAATTCAAATTCATTCTAATTCGGTCTAATTGACACAAAAGATGCATTAATTCCCCCATTGAAAGGGCATTACTGAATAGGGCTTTTGGTCAGAGACATTTTATTCAGTACAGACAATGTGCTGGAAGGCGCATGGTAAACTTAATATTCTATAATATCCCCACTGAAAGAAATCTATTAGACATGGCAGTGTATTTGTTTTATAATTTGAATAAATACTATATACTGATTTCAATCCCCCAATATGAATAGAGATAGTTATCTGTGGTATTTAACTAGCCTTATCAATAGACTGATTCCTAAATAACAGGGGTTTGGTTGCTGGCTATAGGCTTTGTTGGCATACATTTAAAGAGAACACGTGCGGTTAGAAATGCGAAACGGATCCCCAACGTTCTTTATTTAATCCAAGGGGCAAAACTATCATTTTGGCCTGGGAAAATATGGATATTCCCTCAAACAGACTATAGACCATTCCGTTAGAAGTCCATTTAAACCCCACGGCCTCTGGAATCAATAACTTTTTTGTTTCAGCTCAGTGACTGCGGACAAGGCCTTTGCGAAACAGTAATTAACAAAGAATGGGTTTTCAATTACAGCCACAATAGAGACTGTCTCATTAAGATTTGCATGATTTTTGGACCAGGAATGCAAATGAAGATGCAATTTACACACGGTCTGCTGTTCCCATTGTGTCAGTGTAAATGGTTGCGTCTTCCCTCGTTTTACCACAGGTAAAATAATATGCACGGGTCACTTCAAGGAAGGGCAGTAGAGCGGGGTTACTACCCTCATTTGTTGTAAAAGTCGTAACATTTGAACGAACTCATGCTCCTGTAGATATTTAATGTTATTAACCGCATGCCTTGCTGCATATATATTTTAACGTGTTTAATGTCTGTATGTAATGCAAGGTCATTACTGACTGTGGAATCATTTTAGCTTCTAATCACATTTCACCAGAGATTACATAATGTGCTAATTACATTGACAAAATGACCATAGCTTTGAATCACCCAAATTAATGATTTTGCAAAGTTAAATAATCATGAATATATAATAAAAATACATGTTCTATGTCTATGAATAAAACTAAAGGGCATACATTGTTGTTAATTAATTAATCAAATATTGTTAATTTATATTTATTATTCTTATTCATATTTTTGTACAGTATATTTTCAATCGGCTGTTTATAGACTGTTATTAAGACAATAACGTGCCTTGCGTAATAGCCTATGGAACACCAAAGGTTAAGGGTCAGTGACAGACTACAAGATACTAAAATGTTGCGGTTTATTGCTAACGATGAACAACATCATCACTTGCGAATTATTGACTGTTTAGTAATCCTAACGATATATATCACACTAGTTCGCATCATGCAGCAACTTGTACATACATCCCTGTAGCACATCAAGTAGTTGGACAGTGCACTATTAGCAGTGATTCATTTGTTCACGGTTAATTTAACATTTATCCATTACGTTAGCACCATTTCGAAAAACAGTCTATGACAAGGAGTGTAAGCCATCTATAAATACATATTTAGGAATATGTTAGCTCCATAAAAGAAAAACGAAATAATTTGATTTCAAAATAAAACACGCTAATGGTGGAAGAGGGGCTTGTGTGTATAGCATCACTGCTCTCAGTGCATCCTCATAGTGGGTGTAAAGGAGGGCTGGGGGAAGTGGTTTTCATGACAAGCTGAGTGAGTGTGAACCAGAGAATGCTGCAGTGGCAGTGGATGTGTCCTTCACCGCTAACTGTCTCTGCACCCACACTTAAACTCATGGTTCCTTCATAGCAAACCTATTGCCATGTCATCTGGCCTAATGAATCGAGATGGGGAATGGAGAAGGGGGGTCTATTCAACTCACTGTGTGTTGGGTTGTGTGACTGTTAGAGCATAATTTCTTCCTCTAGGACCGACCATGTTGTTGAAAGCCATGTCCGTGAATCAGTCAGTCATTAAGACAGAGGGCCTGTCCTTCATACCTTCAAAGAGAAGAAAAACAAGCATTCAGAACAGAACTCATTTCCCTTTTTCACAGGCAGCCAACAAGCTTTAGTGTTGTGTCGTCTGTCCACCAGGGCTTAATGAAAAGGTCTTGCCAATGCTTCAGATGAGTCGTTTGTTGTGTTGTCATTGCGCCGATGAGGCTCAGCTCAGCTCTGAGACGTTATATTACGTCCGCACTCACCACCACCAGCCAACTGGCCACGTTGTTGGGCCCGCTGGAATGTAAGCGTCTCAATTGAGCTGAGAAGCAAAGACAACATGCAACATGTTATTTCCCCCCTGTAGCTGTTTGTGAGGAATGCTTGAAACGGAGCCCCCCACCCCCAGCAGCCCAAGCATGTCGTTGCTCATTGTGTTCCAGTGTGAGGAGGGCCGGGCCACGGCTGCTGACACACAGAGACCCCGGTGTAATCTCTTTAACCCACCACTGTCATCAGCAGACAAGGCGTGACCACCCAGCTCTCTCTCTGCTCCATCTCACTTAGCCAAAGAGAGTGTCCTGGGATTTATAGCTCTTGCTTGGTGTCGTACTCGTGGTCGCATCCATAAACACTTTTTCTCAAGCACACCCACCGACTCGCCTACTCACCGATACACATCCACACACTCACTGAGAAGACAGCAGCTCACCTTACAGACACAAGATGCAGTCACTTTTGAGCTACAACTCTCAGGCCCAGTGGAGGCTGCCTAGGGGAGGACGGTTCATAATAATGTCTGGAACGGCGTAAGGGAAGGGCATCAAAACATGTGTTTGATGTATTTGATTCCATTCCACTGATTCTGCTCCAGCCATTACCACGAGCCCGTCCTCCCCAATTAAGGTGCCACCAACCTCCTGGGCACAGGCCTAAATTTAGTCAGGCTGTAGCAATAGCTGCTTCCTCGCTAGAAAAGGTTATTTTAAATGACTATGGTGAACACTAAAACATAATGGGTTGTTTACTTGTCTTTTTAGAATAGATAACACACACTTAATGTGTGAATATGTTGAATAGACTTAGTCAAGGCAATGATAGGCAATCATTTTGTGATGCCTGAAGGACTCCTTAAGTAACATGTGCATTTTATATAAGGGTTATTGGCCAATGTACCTCAAAGCTTTAATGAACGTATGTCACATAAAAAGGGCATTAGAAAAGAAGCATTTTAAATGAATATACGCTTTCAATTTGCTCCCTGGAGCACATTTTAAAACAATAATCCCTTACTTTCAGTATGGACAATTAAAAAAACATCCATAACAGCACATTTGGTATATGGTGCGTTAAATTAAAAATAAAAAAATACTGAAATACCCAGAATTATTAGATCATGACCATTCAAAGCAAATTTTGATTCAGTTTTAATTAAGCAGAAAATGTCATATGTTTTTTTCTACTGAGCCACTGAGTCAAGCTGGCTGTTATAACAATTCATTGTTTTGAAATGAGGATGTAACATGACTACTTCTATGTTTGCATGAGAGGAGATTCGGTTGCTGAGAACTTCCTCAACTGAAAAGGCCCTCCTATTAAAATGTGTTGTAATCTCTATCATCTCAATTGACCAAATGGGCCAATCACCTCCATCCATCTCCTTTCTGTATTACCTGTAGCCCTGTATATGTGGTGGTCTGTAACCTCTTGGATTGCCAGTCAATCATATTTGCACCTTTGTTTTTTTGAGAGGTTCTTGGAGGAAACTTTTAATGGTTCAATTTAGCAAAGTGTTCCTTGGAGGAATCCTGGAGTGCAGGCAAGGCTTAGTAGGGGCGTGGCTTTAATAGATATTAACATAAATGTGATTTCTGTTCATCTGTTTGGCTGTATATGTTCATGTTGAACACTGACAGTGTTGTAGCTTCAATTCTGGTTAGAACCTTTACACAGGGGTTCGTCGAATAGGCTTTCAGAAGGGGATCTTGAAAGACCATTTTCAGAGAGGTTTTCTCAAGGAGCCTCCGGTGTGGCAACCCAAAAGGTTCTTCAAGACACCTTAACCTCTAATAGTGTACAGTATGCTTAATGTCATTGTTCAACCCCAGGCTGCTGAGTTCCTAACACAATACCCTGTCTGTCTGCAGGCTGATGATGCCATCCGGTTTAGTGACGTTGACGCTTGTAAATCACCTTTTATGAACCACCTCTGTCTACTCTACATTATCATTTTAAAGACTGTTATTGCCTACTGCATGGCTAATTACAGCACTCATTATTTCTCGTGTATCTTTTGAATCATTGCCATGTTCTACAGTTCCCCAAAAACAATAGAAACGTTCTCCTTTTTTTGTTTGGGAGAAAGTGCTGAAGCATCATTTTCTTTCTTTGCGCCCTGCCCTAGCAAGCGGCTGGCTTTTGTTTTAGACATAATTGAGATCCCACTAATCTGGCCCCTTTAAAAAAAATTAAGCAGTCTCTTTGTCGAGCCTTCATTAGTTTAAGATAGTATTGTGAGAATGCGCAATTAATTTTCAGAGTGTATCTTGAATTAATTAAAAACATCCAATTTTGTAATATGATTAATAATATGAAGTTATCTGTATTTTCCCCCAAAATTACATATAATAGGAATACTTTGTGCATTAATTGCAGAAACAGAGGCTTTTGCAGTAGCCAAAGCTGGTTGAGGTAATTACAAAATGTAATTTATTATATGTTTAAAAGAGAAACAAACAAGTATAAATTGATAGATTAATCACGAGCGTCATTAAACCTAATCTGCGAGTGATTTGGAGGAAAATGACAAATCTCTGTTGCGCACCAAGCACTTGATAATGGAGATAGTGGCCATACATTTAGTCTCAGTCACAGTCTCATTAAAAGAGGCATAATTTAATTAAGAGTTAGCCATCGCCCTCCAAATATATTAATTACCTTGAGCGTGACGAGATGCGTTTGGGTGATTACTGGTGGTTTCATTACAGACAGTGTTCTAAATTGAGCCCAAACTAAGGTGGGGAAGTAGGAGTGTTGACAGGATAATGGATGGCCTGGCCTGAGTCTGAAAGGAGTGTGCTGCTGGTTGCACCTTTCCTGAGGTAACGAGGAGTGAGCTGAGCTCACTTTGAGAGGTGAGACAGAGGACTGTGCTGCCGGCTGGATCTCCAGAGGTAGCAAGACATCAACTCACTCACTGCCTTACCAGGGTCTATAAACACGCATCGCATTGGAAAGTATTCAGACCCCTTTACTTTTTCAAAATGTTGTTACATTCCAGCCTTATTCTAAAATGTATTAAATCGTTTTTCATCAATCTACACACAATACCCCACAATGACAAGTAAAAACAGGTTTTTAGAAATTTGGGCAAATTTATGAAAAACAGAAAAAACACATTTACATAACTATTCAGAACCTTTGCCAAAAATGTCTAAAAACCTGTTTTTGCTTTGTCATTATAGGGTATTGTGTGTAGATTGATTAGGAAAACAATTAATTTGATCAATTTTAGAACAAGCCTGTAACGTAACCAAATGTGTGAAAAGCAATTGAACATGGGCAAAGTCTACATAAGCAGTATGAACGTCTGGAATGAGGAGAAATCTTTTTGGGGAGTTTTAACACGGAACATTAGAAAATACAGCTACCCCCTCAAAAACACACTTCCCACCACATGCCCATTACATCAGGACTGACACCATTCTGGAAAATAAACAAACCACAGGAGGCTGGTGGCACCTTCATTTGGGGAGGACAGGATCGTGGTAATGGCTGGAGTGGAATCGTTGGAATGGCATAAAATATATCAAACACATGGTTTCTATGGGTTTGGTCCCATTCCATTTGCTCCGTTCCAGATATTATTATGAGCCGTCCTCCCCTCAGCATCCTCCACTGAAACAGACAGGATCAAATCACACTTACGGGACATTAGGTTCTGTATATTACTGGCAGAGAATGAATGAATGGAGGAATGGAATGAATGGAGGAAACAGGCTTTTAGGAGTACTATCAATGTCTAGGAATAGACTTACTAACGTATCTATGGTCCAGTACTGGGTACTATAATCCTGATGTTTTGTCCTGGTGTGCTTTGTGACACTACGTTCAGAGCCAGTGTCTTTCACTTGTACATGGGATTGAATGAAGAGGATCTCAGTCAGAAGGGCACATACACTATATGACCAAAGGTAGACCTGCTCATCGAACATCTCATTCCAAAATCATGGGCATTAATATGGAGTTCGTTCCCCCCTTTGCAGCTATAACAGCCTCCACTCTTCTGGGAAGGCTTTCCACTAGATGTTGGAATATTGCTGCGGGGACTTCAGCCACAAGAGCATTAGTGAGGTTGGGAACTGATGTTGGGCAATTAGGCCTGGCTCGCAGTCGGCGTTCCAATTAATCCCAAAGGTGTTCGATGTGGTTGAGGTCAGGGCTCTGTGCAAGCCAGTCAAGTTCTTCCAGACCGATCTCAACAAACTATTTCTGTATGGACCTCGCTTTGTGCACGGGGGCATTGTCATGCGTAAACAGGAAAGGGCCTTCCCCAAACTGATACCACAAAGTTGGAAGCACAGAAAAGTATAGAATGTATTTGTATGCTGTAGTGTTAAGATTGCCCTTCACTGGAACTAAGGGGCCTAGCCCAAACCATGAAAAACAGCCCCAGACCATTAGTCCTCCTCCATCAAACTTTATAGTTGGCTCTATGCATTGTGGCAGGTAGTGTTCTCCTACCATCTGGCAAACCCAAATATGTCAGTCGGACTGGCAGATCCATGCTTCCAGATTGTTTTGATCACACGGACTGGGATATGTTACAGGGTTGCCTCTGAGAATAACATTGACATATACACAGACATCAGTTCATCAGGAAGTGTATACCCAAACCAAAAAAACGTGGATATATGGCAGCATTAGCTAAAAACTGAAAGTGCGAACCACCGCATTTAACCACAGCCAGGTAATTGTTAATATGGTTGAATTCAAACAGTGTAGTTATTCCCACCGTAAGGCAAACAAACAGGCAAAAATGGCTCAGACATGAGATGTATGTGGCAGGGTCTGCAGACAATCACGGTGTACAAAAGGAAAACCAGCCACGTTGCAGACACTGACGTATTGCTCCTCGACAAGCTAAACACCTTCTTCACCCGCTTTGAGGAAAACACAGTGCAACCGACGCGGCCCACTCTCAAGGACTGTTGGATCTTGTTCTCTGTGCCCGACGTGAGTAGGACATTTAAGCGTGTTAACACCAGCAAGGCTGCCGTCCCAGATGGCATCCCTAGCCGCGTCCTCAGAGCATGCGCAGACCAGTTGGCTGGAGTGTTTACGGACATATTCAAACTCTCCCTATCCCAGTCCACGGTTCCCACTTCCTTCAAGATGTACACCATTGTTCTTATACCCAAGAAGGCAAAGATAACTGAACGAAATGACTATCGCCCGGTAGCACTCACTTCTGTCATCATGAAGTGCTTTGAGAGGCTAGTTAAGGATCATATCACCTCCACCTTACCTTACACCCTAGACCCACTTCGATTTGCATACCGCCCCAATCGACCCACAGATGATGCAATCACCATCGCCCTATCCCATCTGGACAAGAGGAATACCTATGTAAGAATGATGTGCATTGACTATATCTCAGCCTTCAACACCATAGTACCCTCCAAGCTCATCATTAAGCTTGGGGCCGTGGGACTGAACCCCGCCCTATGCTACTGGGTCCTGGACTTTCCTGAAGGTAGGAAACAACACCTCCACTACACTGATCCTCAACACAGGGGCCCGACAAGGGTGTGTGCTCAGCCCCCTCCTGTAGTCATTGTTCACCATGACTGCATGGCCACGCACGCCTCCAACTCAATCATCAAGTTTGCAGACGACACATCAGTATTACGCCTGATTACCAACAATGATGAGACAGCCTACAGGGAGAAGGTGAGGGCCTTAGCAGGGTGGTGCCAGGAAAATAACCTCTCCCTCAACGCATACAAAATAATGGAGCTGATCGTGGACTTTTGGAGACTGCAGTGGAGAAGGTGAAACGCTTCAAGTTCCTCTGTATACACTTCACTGACAATCTAAAATGGTCCACCCACATACACAGTGTGGTGAAGAAGGCGCTTCAGCGCCTCTTCAATCTCAGAAGGCTGAAGAAGACCCTCACAAACTTTTACAGATGCACAATTGAGAGCATCCAGTTGGGCTGTATCACCGCCTGGTATGGAAACTGAACCGCCCAAAACCGCAGGCTCTCCAGAGGGTGGTGAGGCAACATCTCAGACATCAGTCAGGAAGTTAAAGCTTGGTTGCAAACGGGTCTTCCAAATGGACAATGACCCAAGCATACTTCCAAAGTACTTCCAGGGGCCTAAAAACCTGACTCAGTTACACCAACTTCTTGTGGGAAGCTTGTGGAAGGCAACCTGAAACGTTTGAGCCAAGTTAAACTATTTAAAGGCAATGCCACCAAATACTAATTGCGTGTATGTAAACTTCTGACCCACTGGGAATGTGATGAAAGAAATAAAGCTGAAATAAATAATTATCTCTACTATTATTCTGACATTTCACATTTTTAAAATAAAGTGGTGATCCTAAACTGACCTAAGACATGGATTTTTTGCTCTGATTAAATGTCAGGAATTGTGAAAAACTGAGTTTAAATGTAGTTGGCTAAGGTGTATGTAAACTCCAGACTTCAACTGTATGTTATGTGACCAATACAATTGTATTTAATTTGAGATGGTAAAGGGTGATTCATCACTCCAGAGAACGCGTTTACACTGCTCCAGAGTCCAATGGCGGTGAGATTTACACCACTCCAGCCGATGCTTTACATTGCGCATGGTGATCTTAGGCTTGTGTGCGGCTGTTCTGCCATGGAAACCCATTTCATAAAGCTCCCGACGAACAGTTCTTGTGTTGACATTGCTTGCAGAGGTAGTTTGGAACTCGGTAGTGAGAGTTGCAACTGAGGACAGATAATTTTTACGCGCTATGCTTTTCAGCACTCAGCGGTCCTGTTCTGTGAGTTTGTGTGGCCTAACACTTTGCGGCTGAGCTGTTGTTGCACCAAGACGTTTCCACTTCACAATAACAGCACTTACAGTTGACTGGAGCAGCTATAGCAGGAAAGACATTTGATGAACTGACTTGAAATGTAGCATTCTATGACAGTGCCACGTTTAAAGTCACTGAGCTTTTCAGTAAGGTCATTCTACTGCCATTGTTTGTCTGTAGAGATTGCACGGCTGTTTGCTTGATCTGATACACCTGTCAGAAATGGGTGTTGTTGAAAAAGCCAAATCCACTAATTGGAAGGGATGTCCACATACAGTATCAGTCAAAAGTTTGGGTTATTCTTTATTTGTACTATTTTCTACATTGTAGAATAAGAGTGAAGACATCAAAACTATGAAATAACACCTACGGAATAATGTAGTAACCAAAAAAGTGTAAACAAATCTAAATATATTTGAGATTCTTCAAAGTAGCCACCCTTTGTCTTGATGACTAGGCAAGTCAGGAACTGTGGGTATTGCCTTGTTCAGGGGTAGAATGACAGATTTTTACCTTGTCAGCTCAGCAACCTTTTGGTTGCTAGTCCAACACTCTAACCACTAGGCTACCCTGCCACCCCACGGTGTATGGATCACTGTACCTGTACACAGCCATCCCCATATTGTAATTGATCTTTTTGCTCTTTTGCACCCCAGTATCTCTACTTGTACATCATCATCTGCACGTCTATCACTCCAGTGTTAATGCTAAATTGTAATTATTTTGCCTCTACGGCCGATTTATTGCCTTACCTCCCTAATCTTCTACATTTGCTCACACTGTACATAGATGTTTCTATTGTTTTATTGACTGACGTTTGTTTAAGTGTAACTCTGTGTTGTTATTTTGTCGCACCACTTTGCTTTATCTTGGCCAGGTCGCAGTTGCAAATGAGAACTTGCTCTCAACTGGCCTACCTGGTTAAATAAAGGTTAAATAAAAAAATAAACATTTGAGCTGTTCTTGCCATAATATGGACTTGGTCTTTCACCAAATACGGCTATCTTCTGTATATCACCCCTACCTTGTCACAAAACAACTGATTGGCTCAAACACATTAAGAAGGAAAGAAATTCCACTAATTAACTTTTAACAAGGCACACCTGTTAATTGAAATGCATTCCAGGTGACTACCTCCTGAAGCTGGTTGAGAGAATGCCAAGAGTGTGCAATGCTGTCATCAAGGCAAAGGGTGGCTTTATTTGACTCTATGTAAACTGGAAACCACATATCCTGAGGCTGCATTCATTGTAGCTGGGGATTTTAACAGGGATAATCTTATAACAAGACTCCCTAAAATCTATCAGCATATCGATTGTGCTACCAGGGCTGGTAAAACCCTGGATCATTGTTATTCTAACTAACGCATATAAGACCCTCCCCCGCCCTCCTTTCGGAAAAGCTGACCACGACTCCATTTTGTTGCTTCCAGCCTACAGACAGAGACTAAAACAAAAAGCTCCCTCGCTCAGGTCTGTTCAACGCTGGTCGGACCAATCTGATTCCACACTTCAAGACTGCTTCGATCACGTGGATTGGGATATGTTCCGCATTGCGTCCAACAACAACATTGATGAATACGCTGATTCGGTGAGCGACTTCATTAGAAAGTGCATCCGCGATGTTATACCCACAGCAACGATTAAAACATTCCCAAACCAGAAACCGTGGATTGATGGCAGCATTCGCACGAAACTGAAAGCGTGAACCACTGCTTTTAACCAGAATGCAAACAGTGTAGCTTTTCCCTCCGCAAGGCAATCAAACAAGCTTAGTGTGGGTATAGAGACAAAGTAGAGTCACAATTCAACGGCTCAGACACAAGTGGTATGTGGCAGGGTCTACAGTTAATCACGGATTACAAAAAGAAAAGCAGCCCCTTCGCGGACCAGGATGTCTTGCTCCCAGACAGACTGAATAACTTTTTTGCTCGCTCTCCTTCACTGCAGCCGACGTGAGTAAAACATTTAAACGTGTTAACCCTCGCAAGGCTGCAGGCCCAGACGGCATCCCCAGCCGCGTCCTCAGAGCATGCGCAGACCAGCTGACTGGTGTGTTTACGGACATATTCAATCAATCCTTATCCCAGTCTGCTGTTCCAACATGCTTCAAGAGGGCCACCATTGTTCCTGTTCCCAAGAAAGCTAAGGTAACTGAGCTAAACGACTACCGCCCCGTAAGCACTCACTTCCGTCATCATGAAGTGCTTTGAGAGACTAGTCAAGGACCATATCACCTCCACCCTACCTGACACCCTAGACCCACTCCCATTTGCTTACCGCCCCAATAGGTCCACAGACGACGCAATCGCAACCACACTGCACACTGCCCTAACCCATCTGGACAAGAGGAATACCTGTGTGAGAATGCTGTTCATCGACTACAGCTCAGCATTTAACACCATAGTACCCTCCAAACTGATCATCAAGCTCTGGGTCTCGACCCCACCCTGTGCAACTGGGTACTGGACTTCCTGATGGGCCGCCCCCAGGTGGTGAGGGTAGGGAACAACATCTCCACCCCCGCTGATCCTCAACACTGGGGCCCCACAAGGGTGCGTTTTGAGCCCCCTCCTGTACTCCCTGTTCACCCACGACTGTGTGGCCATGCACGCCTCCAACTCAATCATCAAGTTTGCGGACGACACTACAGTGGTAGGCTTGATTACCAACAACGACGAGACGGCCTACAGCGAGGAAGTGAGGGCCCTCGGAGTGTGGTGTCAGGAAAATAACCTCACACTCAACAAAACAAAGGAGATGATTATGGACTTCAGGAAACAGCAGAGGGAGCACCCTCCCAATCCACATCGACGGGACAGTAGTGGAGAGGGTAATAGGTTTCAAGTTCCTCGACTTACACATCACGGACAAACTGAATTGGCCCACCCACACAGACAGCGTTGTGAAGAAGGCGCAGCAACCTCAGGAGGCTGAAGAAATTCGGCTTGTCACCAAAAGCACTCACAAACTTATACAGATGCACAATCACCGCCTGGTACGGCAACTGCTCTGCCCACAACCATAAGGCTCTCCAGAGGGTAGTGAGGTCTGCACAACGCATCACCGGGGGCAAACTAACTGCCCTCCAGGACACCTACACCACCCAATGTCACAGGAAGACCATAAAGATCATCAAGGACAACAACCACCTGAGCCACTGCCTGTTCACCCCGCTATCATCCAGAAGGCGAGGTCAGTACAGCTGCATCAAAGCAGGGACCGAGAGACTGAAAAACAGCTTCTATCACAAGGCCATCAGACTGTTAAACAGCCGCCACTAACATTGAGTGGCTGCTGCCAACATACTGACTCAACACTTTAATAATGGAAATGGATGGAAATTGATGTAAAAAAAAATGTATCACTAGCCACTTTAAACAATGCCACTTAATATAATGTTTACATACCCTACATTAATCATCTCATATGTATATACTGTACTCTATACCATCTACTGCATCTTGCCTATGCCGTTCTGTACCATCACTCATTCATATATCTTTATGTACATATTCTTTATCCCTTTACACTTGTGTGTATAAGGTAGTAGTTGTGGAATTGTTAGGTTAGATTACTCATTGGTTATTACTGCATTGTTGGAACTAGAAGCACAAGCATTTCGCTACACTCACATTAACATCTGCTAACCATGTGTATATGACAAATAACATTTGATTTGATTTGACTTTGTTTAATACTTTTTGGTTCCTACATGATCCCATGTGTTATTTCATAGTTTTGATGTCTTCACTATTATTCTACAAAGTAGAAAATAGTCAAACAAAGAAAAACCTTTGAATGAGTAGGTGTGTCCAAACGTTTGACTGGTACTGTATATATTTTGTATATATAGTTTATTTTGTGCATATGACGGTACTGAGTTGAATCGTAATGCCCACAGACAAACACAGTACCACAACAGGGGTGAGATCAGTGCAGCTGAAGAGGACAGCTCAATGCCCCGGAGACTGACGTGTCAATGGAAGATACAAGCTGCTGCTGAGAGGAAAGGAGATGAGATGTCTCACAGACTCACTGCACTCCTCACTGACAGTAACACAGTGACACTAAGCTACCTCCAGCTGGAGCTCTCTCACTCTCATTGATCTTTTCCTCTTGTCTTTCCCTCCCTCCCTCCCTCCCTCCCTCCCTCCCTCCCTCCCTCCCTCGTTCACTCACTCACTCACTCACTCTCCTCCTCACTCACTCACTCACTTCACTCACTCCCTCCCCTCCCTCCCTCCCTCCCTCCCTCCCTCGTTCACTCACTCACTCACTCACTCACTCACTCACTCACTCACTCACTCACTCACTCACTCACTTGTGCTTGTACAAACACACGATCAGCCGCGTAAACACATGGAAGCATTCAAGCGTATGAAGGGAGTAGTGAATCGTGCCATGCATTACATAAACTGTTACCAGCGTTGTCTTTGAAGTTTGATTTAGATTTTATTACATCCCTGTGCACTAGGTTAACATGTCAGTACATTACAGTCAAAAAGCTGTAGTGGGTCTGTCAAACCATCACATTTATTTTGTTTGAGTTTGAGCTCTGATCTAAAGCTACATACCTGCTTTGAAAGTAACTTTAATCACATGATCTCTTCTGTTGGCCCTGTCCACCTTGTGTCTTGACATTTTGCCTGATCATTTTTACTAACTTGCCCCTCAATACACACACAATATACAATCATGGCATCCGGACCAATAGGTGAAACCTTTACAGAAAATGTCTGTATCTGTATCATTTGTAGTCATTTGATATTTTTGCCAGACTGGACATGAAAATGTTTCCATGATTTATCTTACAGTGAATGCATTCCTACCCAACAACTTTGTAAATTAAAACCCTATGACTCAGATGGACCGCAAACTTTTTGCCGTTAGATTTTCTGCTGTCTTGGAGCTGCATAGAGCTACAGAGAACATGCCATCTCTCTCTACACCACCCTCCCACTTTCCTCCCTCACAACTCCCAACCACCACCATCTCACACTCAGACACTCACCCAGCTCTGACTGGCCTCCGGGGCTCTGGCTCTCCGATCCCTGGGTGAGGTGTCACACGTTCAGTGGCTCCAGACGACAGGTCCAGTGGGATGGGGCCTTGGGATGAGGAAGGGCTCGCGGCGAGGACTGACGAGTGGGTGGAATGCCCAGCCCCATGCAGACGAAACCGGCTGGGCTAAGACAGGGACGAGAGGGGCGGCTGCTCCTGCCTCCTCAATCCCACCTGCAGCAGAGCAAGAGAGGGAGAACCAAGCAGGCGTCTGTGGTGTCTCTGTGCACGCTACAGCCGAGCCCTCCCTGCTCTGGGACCCATCTCATTCAGCCAAGATTGCTTCATACAAAAGTTGACAATGCACCAGTGAAAGCCATTGTTGATATTCAACATTTTTTAAATAGCTGAGCAGAATAGACAACATGGCAGGCCGTAAAACTTGGAAAGGGAAACTGACCTGGAGCTTCTCATTTTGAAAAGGGCTACAGTGCAGCGGGAGAGAAGAGAGAGGAGTCTCTGTGTCAAAAAGGAGTGCTGGTGTAAAAAGAGGACACAAACAAAACGTCTCCTATCCCAGGGGAATGGACTACAATGCTTGTTGTGTGGCGTTGAAAGGACAATACCCTTACCGGGTCAGAACCATATTAGTATTCAACAGATCGTATTAATACAAATATAACAATGCAGTCAGTGTTATCAGATTCACTGTAATACAGGATGTTGCAATTCTAGACTGCAGGTTAACTTAATACAAGCATATTCGTGATTATTGGAGTTAAAACTACAAAACCATTTTCGGTATTTACAGCAATGCCATTAGAGGCTGATCTAGCCCTAATGTCCATAGAGATAGTGACAGTGAGAGCCATCCATCCACTTCTGGGATGTTGTTCTGATGATCCCCCTTGACGCATCCTGACAGCTAATGGTGTTCTGTCACCATGACAACCCTGCAGATTGATATAGACATTTAAGAAGCCTTTAACCTCCCATCTGTCAGAGCATGAGGGCCCAATGAAGCTCTGAGAAGGAGCTATGCTAACGTGCTATGAAGGGAGGTAGCAATCGATAAGGCAGTCAATGTTATACTCGGTAATGATGTATGTTTGTGTGATTGTGTGACAATTCCTGACATTTAATCCTAGTAAAATTTCCATGTCTTAGGTCAGTTGGGATCACCACTTTATTTTAAGAATGTGAAACGTCAGAATAATAGTAGAGAGAATTATTTATTTCAGCTTTTATTTCTTTCATCACATTCCCAGTGGGTCAGAAGTTTACATACACTCAATTAGTATTTGGTAGCATTGCCTTTAAATTGTTTAACTTGGGTCAAACATTTCAGGTTGTCTTCCACAAGTTTCCCACAATATGTTGAGTGAATTTTGGCCCATTCCTCCTGACAGAGCTGGAGTCAGGTTTATAGGCCTCATTGCTTGCACATGCTTTTTCAGTTCTGCCCACAAATGTTCTATAGGATTGAGGTCAGGGTTTTGTGATGGCCACCCAAAACCTTGACTTTGTTGTCATTAAGCTATTTTGCCACAACTTTTGAAGTATGCTTGGGGTCATTGTCCATTTGGAAAACCCATTTGAGACCAAGATTTAACTTCCTGACTGATGTCTTGAGATGTTGCTTCAATATATCCACATAATTTTCCCGCCTCATGATGCCATCTATTTTGTGAAGTGCATCAGTCCCTCCTGCAGCAAAGCACCCCCACAACATGATGCTGCCACCCCCGTGCTTCACGGTTGGGATGGTGTTCTTCGGCTTGCAAGCCTCTCCCTTTTCCTCCAAACATAACGATGGTCATTAAGGCCAAACAGTTCTATTTTTGTTTCATCAGACCAGAGGACATTTCTCCAAAAGGCAGAGGCACTGAGTTTGAAGGTAGGCCTTGAAATACATCTACAGGTACACCACCAATTGAATCAAATGATGTCAATTAGCCTATCGGAAGCTTCTAAAGCCATGACATCATTTTCGGGAATTTTCCAAGCTGTTTAAAGGCACAGTCAACTTAGTGTATGTAAACTTCTGACCCACTGGAATTGTGATACAGTGAATTATAAGTTAAATAATCTGTCTGTAAACAATTGTTGGAAAAATTACTTGTGTCATGCACAAAGTAGATGTCCTAACCGACTTGCCAAAACTAAAGTTTGTTCACAAGAAATGTATGGAGTGGTGGAAAAACTTGTTTTAATGACTCCAACCTAAATGTATGTAAACTTCCTACTTCAACTGTATATAACTGGAAATTAGTGTTTGTTTTTCACATGTGAACTTGCAATTCCACATGTGAGGTGAAAACATGTTATTCTCCTCATATTTGAAAAAGTGGTGTTAACATGTGAACTTAAAATTGTACAATTTAATATAATGCAGTGCATAATACGAATTTTAAGTGAAATACCTGTGAAAATAGCAATTTCACTGCAAATCTTAGTTTTTATTTTTTTGTTGTCAGGGTGAGACAGGTCGCGGTGTTCAGTTTCATGCATCCCCGTGTCTAGGAATGGAGTCAAGAAGAGGATGCTCAAGCCCCCAGTTTACAGTATCTGTGATTGATGAAGATTTTGTAAAGGCACCCAACAATAAACTTCAGTCTAATAGGCTATAGGCAAAATTACTCCTTATGCTATTTATAATGCCATTTGTCAAATCCCTACACTTATCCATGGAACAACATAGTAAATATCTTCAACATTGCAACCAAACCATAGTGACATGAACTCATTTTAAGTGGACGTTCCATGTAACCAAATCTGTGTGTGGTGCTCCTGTATCGTCTCTCCCTAATCAGGAGAAGGAACATAGTCAGACTTGTTCTGCCATTGTCTTCCCAGACATACAGGCTGATCTCTATCTGTGTGTGTGTGTGTGTGTGTGTGTGTGTGTGTGTGTGTGTGTGTGTGTGTGTGTGTGTGTGTGTGTGTGTGTGTGTGTGTGTGTGTGTGTGTGTGTGTGTGTGTGTGTGTGTGTGTGTGTGTGTGTGTGTGTGTGTGGAAGCTTTATCAACAACACAGAACAGGACTGGTCTGGCCCATTGACATTAGGGAGGGTGGGGTGGAGAAGTATAATTATATTGATCAGGGTGAAATTACAGCTCTGAGAGCAGAGGTTGGGCCTGTATAATCTTTTCAGGTGTGTCAGTGTCAGGGCCAGCTCCAGGAATAAGCGGTCGATAAGGGCCCCCAGCCGCTAGGGGGCCCTAAGCAAGGAACTCAGGCAGGGGTCTCAATTTACTATTGAGAGAATATGAATAGTAGAATACACGCATCAGCAATTTTTCTCTTGTTATGTCAGTCACTCAATTAGATGACAATTATCCATGTCACTTTTTAGATTGGTAGTTAGCCTAGCAAGCTTCTAAACTTCTAGTAATCATGGTGAACACTAACCGGGCACGCAGGACATGTGCCCAGGGACCTTGAACTCCTGTGGCCCCCTATGGATTTTGTTAGTCATTCTCACTCAGATATCATATTAACATGGTATGTCATGGCAAAATGTGTAGAATTGCATTACATTTGGCAAAAGCAGCAATTTAACTTTAAAACGTGCATTTTTATCTCCATTGTCAAGAAGGGGGCCACTAAAATGTTTTGCCGTGAGGTGGAGGGCCCCCCAATCAAATCTCGCTTAGGTCCTCCAAAAGGCTAGGGCCGGCCATGGTCAGCGTCCCTGTCGGGAGAGAGGGAGAGACAGAGAGAGAGAGGGAGAGAGACAGAGAGAGACAGAGACAGAGAGAGAGACAGAGAGAGAGACAGAGAGAGAGAGAGAGGGAGAGAGAGACAGAGAGAGAGAGAGACACACAGAGAGAGAGAGACAGAGAGAGAGAGACAGAGAGAGACAGAGACAGAGAGAGACAGAGAGAGAGACACAGAGAGAGAGAGACAGAGAGAGAGAGAGACAGAGAGAGAGAGAGAGAGAGAGAGAGAGAGAGAGAGAGAGAGAGAGAGAACAAGGCCAACAACCTGCAGTGTCTTTACTGGAAGTCCCACATCAGTGCCACCCGTCACATAATGTTAACTGCCATCAAAGTAATCATTTTACTCTAGCATTACACCCCTCCCTCCTCCCTCCTCCATCCCCCCTCCTCCGTTCTCCCTCCTCCCTCTCCCGCTGGGCTGGATGGCGAAGGCTGGTGGGAAAACGACATTCAATCTGCTGGCCTCCCCATTCAGGCCAAATTGGCAAATGACAGCTCTCCGCCTCTCGGATTTCGGGAAGTGAAAGGTACCACCGCCACCGTCTGCCTGAGCCATGGGTAACAGAGGAGTTGATGGAGGGGGCGGTAGGGCCGAGGGGTGGGGGTGAGGCGGGTTAGGATAAAACTTTCCTGTCTCCTCCCCATGTCTGCTACCTAGTTCTGGTGTGCAGGTAGAGAGGACAGAAAAGGGGAGCAGAATGCCGGCTCAGCAGATCAAAGGAGCTTCCCTGTAAAAAAAAAAGCTTACACACCAAACATTCCCACTGTAGTCTGAGCTTTACACAGAGCATCTGACCTTACAGCAGACCAGAGCAGGGAAAGGAAGAAAAAAAACAATATTATTCAGATAAACACACGCTTACACAACACAGGCCTGTGTGGACAGCTTTTCACATGATGGCAAAACAAGCCTTTTCATGGCTGCAGTTCAGAGCAGATATCTGTTCTTGGTCATATAAACCCACTCGTTCATCCCAAAGACTTAGCGGTAGAAGAATATCAAATGAACATCCGATGTACAATGTAGAGAACACAGCAAACGCCTGGCGGGCATATGCAAGCAGACATAGCATACATGCACTTTGCACACACACACACACACACACACACACACACACACACACACACACACACACACACACACACACACACACACACACACACACACACACACACACACACACACACACACACACACACACACACACACACACACACACACACAACACACAACACACAACACACAACACACACACCAAACACATGCACATGCACTAACAAAAGACACACTGAGAGACAGAACCAGAACATATTGTGTTGGACAATAACTGACCCCTGTCTGAATGGTACTCTTACTGCTAATAAGTGCTAATGGCAGTCCCCCTGCAGAGAATACTCATTCATGATCCATTATTCTCCTGAGTGTGTACTTCACTACTTCATTCTTCGCCTTGGTGAGTGTGTACTTCACTACTTCAACACAGCCTGATGAGCAGAGGCAGGAGACAGATTTGTCTTCACCCTGGTCCAGATGGGTTAAGAAGGTGGTCCATTTTGTGGTTTGGGAGTGCTGGGTGAAGAAGAGGGAGCTTCATGTCCCCCTTGCTCCTAACATAACCCCCCACAAAACTGGCGAGGACTGAAGGTGTTGAGAGAGCCAGCCCATTGACACCTCTAGAGTGGAGCCTCAGTCAACAACATGTATCTACACTCAGTGGCAAGTTTATTAGGTACAGTCATCTGGTACCGGGTCAGGACCCCCCTTAGCTTCCAAAACAGCCTGAATTATTTGAGCATGGAAACGTTTCTCAATTGGTATCAAGGGACCTAACGTGTGCCAGGAAAACCTTCCCCACACCATTACACCACCGCCACCAGCCTGTACCTTTGACACCAGGCAGGATGGGGCCACGGACTCATGCTGCTTACGCCAAATCCTGACTGGTCCGACAAACCAGGCAATGTTTTCCACTCAATTGTCCAGTGTTCTTGTTTTTAACTGATATGATTGGAAACCGGTGTCGTCGTCTGCTGCACTAGCCTATTCATGACAAGGACCAACGAGTAGTGCATTCCAAGATGCTGATCTGCACCCTACTGTTGTACTGCGCCGTTATTTGCCTATTTGTGGCCCGCCTGTTAGCTTGCGTGATTCTTGCCATTCTCCTTCGACCTCTCATCAATGAGCTGTTTTCGCCCACAGGACTGCCACTGACTGGATGTCTGACTGGAGGCCAGTCATTTCTGAGATACTGGAACCGGCGCGCCTGGCATCGACAATCATAGCACACTCAAATTCGCTTAGGTCACTCATTTTAACATTCAGTTGAACAGTAACTGAATGCCTCGATGCCTGTCTGTCTGCTTTATATAGCAAGCCACAGCCACTGAGTGTATAGTATAATACGTGTACGCTGCTGTATGTGATGACAGAATAAAGGACAAGGCCAGTCTTTAGATAATGAACGCAAAGTGTTCCAACTCATACAAAATACTAACATGTTTAATGGCTGTAAATCGCTACTCCTCACCTACTACAAAAATTGCTTTCTTCAAGGACATTTGAAATTGTGAAGGTCCACAACCTATTCCTCATATGTTAAATAAAAGCATACACAACCTTATCACCATGTAAACAAATACAACCTTGTCACCTTGTAAACAAACTGCCAATGTGTGCATATTTGAACAATGTTCATGCACCCTCAAAATAAATAAATAACTATAAACATTGAGTATTGCATTTATTCTAAACCAATAAAATTGCTTCTTGGAAAGTGCTGATGTCTCATAGGAAATGACTCCAAGGTGATATAGTTTCTACCTCGGTAAGCATATGCACATCAAAATAAATACATACATACCACATTTGGAGGCAGACAGCGTGTGGGGGAATCAGATTCAAAGTGTTAAAGAATGAGTGAGTGCGCAAGTGCGTGCATGTGTGTGTAAACATAGATTGGGGACGGTATTGGAATTACCTGAGTGAGATAATGGCAGGGCATTAGATTAACTTTAATTCCTTAAATGCAACACATTTAGGTAATCTTGTCCCCCAAAAAACACGCCAATGGCGTGAAAGACCTCCCTCTCGCTATCAGGGGCCTCTGGTCCCCCACACTGATGCAGCTGGCGAGGCGCTACCGTCGACTGTCAAAACGCAGCAGCAGATCTAGTTATAAAATAATTGAATTTTCATATCAGAGGGGACCAGAGTCCCAGCAGACAATAGGAGTGCTGAGTCCTCTCTGATATTGGCTCAGGCCCTTTGCCACGCGCATGAAATCAGTATGTTAATGTTCTGGGGATTTCTTTTTTGAAGGGCACTTGTGCTCTCTGCAATGTACTACCGATGCGGTTTCAAAAAAAATTGCAACTATTGATAAGTAGTCTCCCAGCAACCCCCCCCCACCACACACACACCCCACCTCCCCACGCGCACTCCTCCACAACCTCCCAACCAAGCAAGACTCCAGACATCCTTGCACCCCCATCCTACACCATTATTAAAATTGTAATTTATTTTTCTAAATCAGAATGACAGCTTGCTTTCTTTTCTCTGCAGCAGGCGGTGAATCACAGAGCTTTAATTACTTTCGTAACTTCGTTGACCCTGTGGGCGTGCGGCTCCGCTGGAGAAAATGGTCCTCTAACAAAGGCCTTCCACAGCCACAGACGCCTCTGTTCATTTAAAATGGGAGAATTTATCAAACTCTGGATTTGATAAGATTTATTTAATATTTCACGTCTTTTTTTAACCTACAACTCCCCTCCTTGCATCTGCCCTGTAACCCCAATCTTATGACCCACCTCCTGAAAGGAAGAGGTGCACACAGGATAACTAAATAAACTCACTATTATAATGTGTGATTGTGTGTGTGTGTGAAAGAGAGAGAGAGAGAGAGAGAGAGAGAGAGAGAGAGAGTGCACGTGTGTGTTTGTGTGTGCGTGTGTGCATGTGTGTTTGCCCTCTTGTGTGTTTAAGTGCATGCCTGTGTGGATAAAGGCAACAGAGTCCCTCCAGAGGCCAGTAGCAGGCCAGAGGTCATCCTAGTCGTAGACCCTCAGAAGCCCCTTCATATCCAGGCCACGGCCCCACAACATGATGACAGACAGAGCAGGGTCCGGGGCCACAAAGACCAGATCAACAGGGATAAATGATGCACTTGATCACTTCACAGACCTTTGGCCCACATTGACCAGGTTCAAGCTGCAGACGGTGGAAGCAATTCAGAGTCTATCGCAGAACTATCAGTACCCATTTCTGACCACAGGTCAAGCCAGGATCGGTCTTACTTTGATGCTTTTCAAGCTGACCGCAAAGCTGTCTCAATAACCGTAAAACGATACATTGATCGGCTCTATCACTGACTTTCAAGATGAACACAAAAAAGCACTTTGTTTTAAGATAGTGCACTTTTTCATTTCATATAGCTTTCTTTGTTGATAATGATTCCAGTAGTGCATCTTCTTGTTCACTGGCAGAGTCAGACCCCTATTGGTTCACAGGGTACCCGCCTTCTGTATTATTAAAGTTGCTAATATGGTGTAATCCCCACTATCTCTCTCCCTTTCTCACTGGCGCATCTCTGTTGTGGCCCCGGCGCTGGTGAGAACTAGGGGTAGGCAGGCGCGATTGGTCTTTCGTTGACTGTCTGATAATTGAATGAGCGATTATCCCTCCCATTAACAGACAATGATACAGAAAGCACTGTCATATGTCCGGAATATTAATGAGTGGCTGCAGCGGCCCAGATAAGACCAGGCGCCATGCCTCTGCTGTAATAGGGGTTAAAACTATTTGCCAGGAGTGCCACAGCCCCATCTTGCCCACCCGCCCACAGAGTGAGCCCGCCCGTGTCTCCCTGCCTCTACACTATGCTAATGCCTGGTCCCCACTAACTAGGCCTCCATCACACCCCACGGCCTGCCCTTGTGCTTCGGCCTGACCTTGCTGCTCCCGGGGCCATGAACACCATTGTGTTGCGGAGCTCACTGAAGGCCACTCTGAGGCATGATGACATGCTGATGACATGAAGCAGCCTGTGTTTGGGATTTATGGGATTTTACATAAATGGGATTTATGGGATTTCTACCAGGGGTTGAGGGGGAGGGAGGGTTGATGCTGAATATCTGCCTCTTAACTTGTCCAATTACTGTCTACATAATGTTAGTGATGAAAGAGCAAACATTACTGTTTGAAAATAACAAATCATACCAAGTAAAACAAATGGAAAAACAGATATCACCGTTGGTTTATGAATTTCAGCGCAAATTCAATATCCACACCTATGCACGCACTTCCACTCTCTTGTCTTTTCCAGTTAGTTTAGTGTGTCAGGGATGGGCAGCTGACGGCCAGTGGGAATCTGATGAGTTCCAATTACTTGTGGCCCCCTCCACCATCAAAGTTGCACATCCCTGTTCTAGTGTCTAATATGTGTTTTTCCACTACCAAATGACATGTTATGATCAGTGAGAGTGTTAGGGTTTTCCTGTGGTGAAGTAGAGGAGGACCAAAACGCAGCGTGGTTATATTGACTCATGTTTAATAAAAACAGATAAACATGAACACTACAAAACAATAAATGTGGAAAACCAAAAACAGCCCTATCTGGTGAAAAACACAGAGACAGGATCAATCATCCACAAAACCCAACACAAAACAGGCTACCTAAATATGGTTCCCAATCAGAGACAATGACAAACACCTGCCTCTGATTGAGAACCATATCAGGCCAAACATAGAAATAGACAAACCAGACACAACATAGAATGCCCACCCAGATCACGTCCTGACCAACACTAAAACAAGGAAAACACATACGAACGATAGACAGAACGTGACAGAGAGAGTTGAGAGAGTCTAGGTCCTCAGTGCATCGCAGAGCCATCAGGGATAACCTCCGAGCCACTCATGTCCAAAGTCACCATTTAACAGGCTGGAGAGTGCCAGGTGAAACATTTAGGGCAAAGCTCTACATGAATCGCCATGCCAATCAATATCTAACATCTATTAGCATTGGAAAGCAATATTTCCTCTTTTTACCTTGCAATAATTGTGCTTAATGCTGTGAAGTACCTTATCATAGGTCTGAAAGCAAAAGAAAGGCTGGTTCCCATGGAGACTGTAAAATCCGTTGGTTTCCTTTTCACCTGGATAATGAACTTCTCTCCTCTTTATGTCACTCTTCCCCTCCACTCTCAGCCTCTCCAGTTCAATTCAAATCCACACATCCTTGAAATCCTACATTTCTTCCACATAATTTGGCCCTTTACAGAAATTGCCTACAGACAAAGAGAGAACCTAGAAGCTCAACAAATACCATATCATAGGATATATCATAGGATATTGACTCTAGAAATATAAACATAAACTCAAGTGTATTTGCATAAATAAAACTCAAAACTAGTTTATTTTTAAATACATTAAATGAAAGAGGATAGGTACCCTACACTGTTCATTCTATGCTAGTAGGCTAACAAACAGTCATATTAGGCAAAACACTGACCTCCAAGACTGACCTCTGTTCAGCAATGCAATGGTTTTCTTATCTTCTCCAACGCTCATGACTTGTGTAATTTCTCTGACACTTGCCCTACACCCAGTTATAAGTAAATTTGTTGTGAGCCTAACTGATAAACATGAAGCATTTATGAATCCAAAAGTATGAAATTCACTGGTGGAATGATTGAACAAATTGTGTCAACAAGGCCAACGAAAATGGGTGAGTTCAATTGACTTCGAGCACCTGCTGTTTTGGCGCATTTTTTTTTCAGTAGGACTCAATTGGGGAGATGAATTAAGATAGGCCTAACTGTATTTTCTCATTTCTAGAGAATACAGACATTATATTCGGCACTTGCCAAATGCATTAATTATTTCCTCAGGCCCCCTCGTTCACAGCTCGATATCCTGTCTGTTTTACAAAAACATTTCTGACCATTCTAAACATATCATTTGGATGCTCCACTGTCGATGGAGTTCAATCGATAGCCTCTATGGCAGATTCCCTAGCAGAACTCAATCATTTTATTGCCTCGGTAGGCCTGACCCACTGGACGCACACTAGTTGAATCAACGTTGTTTCCTCGTCCTTTCAATGAAATTACGCTGAACCAAGGTGAAATAGACGTTGAATTGACGTCTGTGCTTAGTGGAGAATTTAGGGACCTGTTATTAGTAGTAATAGTAGATATTTGAAAAAGTATTATTATATTTAAAAAAAAGACATGCACCTTTCAGTTGACATGGGCCTATCAGTTCCCGCTTCTTCTGTGGACCTATCAACTCAACTTTTAGGTTTCGAATGCCAAACTCCCTGGGATGTCCCACCTCAATTGAAGATTACATTTAAAATGGGTAGTCTCACACGAAGAGAGTGGCAAAGACTCCTTATGAATTGGGTAACATGTTTTTATTTGATGTATCTAACAAACATGATGGAGAATATTATTTGCTTCGCCTGGAGAAGTCGATTTACTGCGTCTTCTTCCTTTCACACTTGATATAATAGTCTATGATTAGAAACGTATTATCTGTTATTTTTCGCATAGTCTGGTGTCTACAATACTGTGACCATGAGCATTCAACACAGATTTTCCTCTCACCTGTGCAGCGCCGGATGGCCTTGGAGGGTAATGATCCCATCACAAGAGAAGGATCCGTGCGAACCTCCACTCCACCCGCGCGGATCCTTCTCTTCAATATAGAATTAAATGCAGCGGTTTATCTCATGCAATACATTAAAACACTGCATGTCAGCAAGCCTAATAATAATAAAATAATAAAACAAAAATATTCGAATTAAAAAAGGAACAAAAATATGGGGCCGAATGAAAACATGCAGAAAAAATATTTTCTGTGTTATATTTCAATTAAATCAATATATTTTACGTTTTTGGTGGAAAGTATATATAATAGACAGCTGATACGTTTTTATGGAGCCCATCAAGCTTTTGAAATGTATAACCCCATATAACCCCATATCCTGCAAAATAGCCGAGATGTTTAGAGATGATTACGCTTTAAACATGAAATAACTCAATAAAAAAGGATATAAGTTCTATTAAAATATGTTTCGCGTAATATTCTGAAGGCTATAACAACGCATGGTTTCCATATGCATGTGGATGTATGCACATATTTACATAATACTTTAATTTACATCTATCAAAATATGCTATTCGCAAATTACAAAGGTTATTGTACACGTCCATTGCAGCCTTCATAAATGTATAAACATATCAGAGAACTTATTGCATTAATACATGTTCTGCATGTGCGTAGTCCTTACAAAATATAAAGGGACAATATTCACAGATATTTACAAAATTGATGTTTCAAATAAGTATGTTTGCATTTTATTTAATTTTATACCAACTTCTAGCATTGAAATATCGTTTGTGGTAAATGAATTACAGAGACTAGGCTGTATAAACTTGCTTTATGATAAACGTGATGGTTTCTCCATTAAGCCTCCTCCTGTAACAAGCGATACAGAGCTTTTTTTTTTACTTGGCTGCTTACACCATACCAATGAAAATGTATAAATTCCTCATGTTTTGTTAATATATGAAATATCGAGACCCTTCATATAGTCCATTTCCGTAAAAAAGAAACATTGGTTTGGTCCTGACTGAAAAAAATATTGTTGAAGCCCCTCATTGTAAAACGTTTCCTCTTTTATCTATTTTATTTCTGGTTAAGATTCTTATCAACTCATCATCACCCCGAACAATATCAGCCTATATCCCAAAAAGAGTGATAAGCTCATAACTGATATGGTTTCACGATGCTCGTGCTTCAGTAAAGAAGCCAATGAGGACACCTCCTGACCAAGCTGAGAACATCCTACATGCAACAACAAGCTGCTGTAAAGAGGTGCAGTGATATAGTATATAGCACTATTGGTAATGGCATTTTATGTGGTTGGTTTACACAATATTATATATCCTAACCACAGAGTTGATCATATATTTTGTTTGGCCTAAGACTTATTTTGTAAAAAAAAAAAAAAGGTTTTTTAAAAGGCCTTGAAATGAAATGTAAACATTTTTTGAGAAAGATATAGTGATTAGTACTAAACCATTTAGGCCAAGGTAACATTTTTATTTCATTGCTCCATTTCTATTCCATCTTCAAAGGCACCAATGCACACCACTAATCCGTCTTGTCTCACTCAGCCCACAGAGAGGCGCCAGTGCTCATGGCATTCCAAATCTCTGACCCAGAGGACAAATGTTCAGATACATGTAACACATATTCTTCCTGGGGCTTGCATTCACATCACTGGACGACTGTAGCAACTGGTCTCTTTGAGCATAAATAGGTGTATTTCAATATGCCCGTTGATGCAGCCTTTTGTAAAGGAGAGTATCGACTAGTAATGCCCAACAGAAAGATGGAGAATACACCTGCTGTGTACTGCGGAGAACATAACATTATCTATTCCTTTATGGAGAGCTGGTCTTCCTCTCTTTCAGATCTCAATGTCAGATTATTTATGGATCATTACAATGGACAATCAAGACAGAGCCTTGTCTGGAAAGAGGAAACACAAGCTCTTTTCCATGGTGTGTTGGTGGGACCAGCTTTGTTTTCTTGGCACGGCCCAGGCAGGGAAAAACCCAAACAGTACAGTACCATGACCAGCTCACTTCCTGGTCCTATTTCTCTGTGCTGCCCAGTTCTGTCCTCCCGCTTCCTCAAGTCACCCCTGTCTGATTAATGGAGGACCTACACCCAGTAACGCCTCATGTTTCGGTGAGACACGCAACCGCTCATCACTTTCCCACACACCCCCTCTACCATAACCCCATTCAAGTCTGCAAGACACTGCGGCATGGAGTTCAATTTGACACACACACACAAACTGAGATTGTGGTTAATCAACCGATGTCATGGATGGTTATTGACATTGCACAATAGGGATATTGTTATTACTTGGTAATAGTTGGTGCAACAATAACATGATAACCAGTAAGCAAACAAAAAAAAGTAGATATATAAAACATATATTTAATGTCATTATAATGTTATAGACCTATAGAACCAAGTGTTTTCCTATCATACCTTGAACCTAGGTTATAATGCCCTTTATAAACATTACTAGTAGCTTAAACATGACAGCAGTATAGTACTTTAAGTACCCTTAGGAACGGACCTCTGACTTGCAATCTACGTTACAGAGATATCTGCTTTGCCATGGACAGACTGTCCACAACAACAGCCAAAATCAGTGTGAAAATAGCCATGTTGTGTGCAGGTCTACGTCCCAATTGGATAATGAAGGAAAATCCCCCCTTCATCCGTAGTGTGGGTTGTTGGATGGAGTTGATACTCCGGCCTACACACCCATTCAGTCTCTCTACTCCCCCACGCCACCCCTCTCCTGGTTTCCTCACAGCAGAGACAGATAGAGAGACAGCTGTGGAGGCTCTGCGCTGAAGGACAAAAACAGCTGGGAGAGGGATAAAGCTCCAATATCTACCAGAATGAGTCTCCTGGTACATGCACTGTTTCTGTTAAACTGTTTCAGATTGCCTCACAATATCTGAGCCTGTTGCTAAATATGACGTCACCTCCGCTCTTACTGGAAGCCAGCGAAAACCCTTCGATCATATGTCTAAATAATGTTTTCCACCGTAATAATGTTTTTGACCTTCTCTCTTGATGATCACAATAACACACTGTTTTTAACATCTGTCATATCCATTCACAAATCTTCTCTCTGAGTACGTGCTGCCATAATAACACAAGTGCAAACATTTAGATGACAGATTGCATACATTGTTTTTCCTTCTGCAGCTAATTGTACAAAACAGGCTTTGTTCCTGTAGTTCCTCAGTCGGTGGTAACAGTAGGAAACTGCAGTCTGGCTCAGACAGAGACACAGAGACTGTTTTGTTTCCCTGGTTGAAAGGATTTGAACTTTGTCTTCCAAACACTACAACCGCCACAATGAAAATGAGGGAAACTGACGGAAAAGCATTCAGAGTAAGAACTAGAGACTGTATGTAAATGTATAAAACAGACTTGGTTTTCACATAGATTCTTGCTAACAAGGGGGAATGTAGATTGGATTTAATGGTACTGCACCCAACACTGCTGCAAAATGCTGTTGGTGATAAGGGATCTGTTTTCTGACCAATCCCAAGCCCACTTCTTCATTCCCCTTTAAGGAAAGGTTTTGCCCCAACAGCCCTATAGGAACTGAACCTCTCACAGATCTGGGCTCTGTAATGAGGCCCTACCGATCAGCATGTAGTCATCCGGGGTCCAAAATGACAGAACAGCATCCAAAGGAAGTGCAGCTGTGTGGTGACCAGCCCAGGACTGTTAACCGTTTCCTCCGTGTTTATATGACGGAGGTTAGGCATATCTATATATGATACCCCATAGATGTCCATATGAATGACCCACTATCTCTCAGGTTCACCGCTGGCTTTCGAGTCTGAGTTCTTATAGACCAGGGCGATCTCATGGTTGTTACTGGGGCGGTTTTGCAGGTAGGCAGCAGAGCGACTGGTGGTTGTCTGTCTCTTACCAGTGAGAGCTTTGACCAGCTTAGCGCGGTAGTGATCCCCAGCCAGGAAATACAGGAGGGGATCAATACAACTGTTCACACTGGCCAGGGGCCTGGTGATCTTATAGGCAAAGTTAACGATGTTCAGGAATTCACATTTGGCATTCAGTACACGATAGGTATAGTAGAGGGTGCGTGTGATGTGGAAAGGTACAAAACATACGGCGAACACCACCAGCACCACCACAATCAGCTTGATGGACTTGGTGCGTGAAGGTGAGCTCCGCTGGATGGGCGAAAGCCCCCGTCTGGGCCGACACAGAGCCCTCGCCATCAGACAGTAACAGACCATGATGACTACGAAGGGAACGCCGAACAACAGGACCATGACCGTAGAGCTGTAGTCCACATACTCCTCAAACTGCTCCGGACTGGTCGTATCGTGACACAACGTGTCGTTGTCCCTCTGACTGGTGGTGACGAAGATGAGGTTGGGCACCAGACACGCCGTGACGGCAGCCCACACCATGCCACACACGGCATGGGCATGGCGCGGCTTCACCATGGTCAGGGCCTTGATGGGGTGGCAGATGCCCAGGTAGCGGTGGACGCTGGTGCAGGTGAGGAAAAGGATGCTGCAGTAGAGGTTGGCGTAGAACAAGAAGCGGACGATCTTGCAGGCGGCAACGCCAAAGGGCCAGTGGCTGCGGTTAGCGTAGTAGTAGATGAGGGTGGGCAGGGAGAGAACGTACAGGAAGTCTGACAGGGCCAGGTGAAACATGTAGACGGTGCTGGGGTTCCACGGTCGCATCTTGGTCAGGAACATCCACAGAGCCACTGAGTTCAGCACCAGACCCATAACACACACCAGGCTGTAGGACACAGGCAGTAGGATGTACTTAAACTCCTCATTGAAGCGACAGGTGTCGTTGGAATACCCAGCGTGCAGAATCAGACTGGACTGGTTCCGCACAAGGTGGCTGTGGATAGCTGAGTCCATCTTCTGTCTTTTCAGCAGAGAGCCAAAACTTGTCTTGTAATATCTGTGGAGAAATGTAATAAATTAGGTATCCACATGGCATCACTGTGAAAATACTGGTTTCGCTCAAAAACATGAATTTGAATTTTGAAGCAGTCACCGATTATTTTCTTCAGGACAAAATATAACAGCATGTTGTGTTAAAAATACAAAACGTCTTGTTGGCATCTTTGATGAATTAACTGATGTTCGTTGCCAATTAAAGTTCACTGCACTGCGTACAGACATAGCCTAACCTAAACAATAGTTGTATCTTCCCACATAGCCTACCCTGAAATGCACCCCACCTCCTCGAGCTATAACTATGAACTAACAACATTGGTGTTGTATCTAAATCTCTTATCCAACTAGCCCGGTGGGTACATAGTTTACAGAGAAACGCACGAATGCACTATTTCATTCCATAGAAAAAAACTGACGACGATGCGGACTTCTAGAAAACCTAGTAAACGTAATAATAGTACTATCGCGAATTAACCTGACATAAGGAATATTTAACTTAAATGTTTAATTTAAGTCCGAGATATTGGTGTACAACTTACCCAGTTAAGATCCCAATGTGACCGCTGCAGTGAGTGCACTATCTTTGCAAACAGTTTGGATAGATATAGGATATACGCCTGACTGACTCTGGGTTAGGTTGGACCGTCCGGCAAATAAAGGAAATAGACCCCCCTCTCCTCGGCCGTCCCCCTGAAATCCAACTCCTATATGCGATCACTGAGGTAGGTTAGGCCTATTCATTTCAAAGCCGATATTCAATCAATGTTTATTCATTATAATAACACCGATTTCAAAAACATTTTGACATTGATTAATAGCATTTATTTTATTATTTAACCTTTTTATAATAACATTGATTTTATGTTATTCATAAAATAACATTGATTTCAAACATTGACTTTCAACGTTTAGATTGCTACGACTTTTTTTTGTAAATGTGCCATATGTTCACAGGAACTTGTGATTAAGCCTACTCGGAAACAAATTGTTCACAGAGAACCGCAACCACTCTATAAAGCAAATCAGTAGATTAGCTGAAAATTACGTGCTTATCGTATAAACCAGATACATAAAGACATACGGCACATTGAGAAGTGGTGTCAGGGACCAAATTAGGGTATTGATGAGATGATACTACATACCTGATCTCAAAAGTATGTAACTTCCTTTCAATAGCAGGGGAATTAATCCTACCAATTTCATGAGAAGTGGCACATAACCAAACCCCCTGAAATATTATGGCGAAGCACTGTGTATTTAATTGCATACACACTGTAATAAATCAGAGTGGAAATACAACGAACTGCGATTAGCTGTATAATGATCTTGTAACGTCTGTTTCCAACTCACACTCTCAAACACGTAGATCCCCTGAACGCAGCTCACTTTCCAGCTCACTTTCCAGCTCACACTCAAACACAGATCCCCTGAATGCGGCTCACTCTCCACGTCTCAATCACCTGAACCCCCCGTAATTTACTCCTCGCATTTATGATAGCTTTTGCCTGCCTCACTGACAACGCCTTTTGCCTATTCCCTGCCTGTACTTTAGCCTATCGGATTTCCTGTTATCAACCTATTGCCTGATCTCCCAGACAACATTACTCGCCTTTTCCCTGCCTGTACTGCTGCCTTTTTGGACCCCTGTGTATGACCTTCTACCTGCCTCTGGACCCAGCTACCTGCCTCCACCTGTGGTCCTTTACAGTAAACACCTGCTGCGCCCTCTCCTTGAAACCTGCTCTCTATCTCCCATCGTGTTCATTACAGACCTAGACTTCCACTAGCCACCTAATTGCACTCGCTTACTAATAATTGACCAGAGCAGCTGTCTCAATATTGAGAATAAAGCATCAGTTTGTTCCCATTTAAATAACCATTGGTTGTTGGTAATGTATTTGATTTTCCAAATGACTGATAAGGTTAGTTAGTATAAGGTGAAAGTGATTAATCAGACTGTGTAATCTACCAGAAAGTAGTCTACTATGTCTCTCCACCTAGTCCACCTCTGTCCCACTTGTCCTCATAATCATGCTTCTCTACTGCCACCCAAGCCTTCCAGACTGGCAGCTTACTAAACAGTACGTCTCTCCCTGGGTGACACATTGCTCCAGTTTTGTTTTTATGAAGTTAATATTTACACAGTTCTGTAAATGTTTGTCGCAAAGTACCACATTTACACAGCGTTTGATCCTGGCGTGATAGGAGAAATTGAATATTGTCTCTGGACAACTTTCCACATCACCTGCCCCGATTTTGCCTCGAGATGTGAGTGATAAAATTATAAACATGATCATAAAGAAATAAATGTGGGCAGCATGAGCAGTAACCTAGTGTTGGAAGAGATACATAGTACAGTTCTTATCTGGCTGGGAATGTCAGTTTTCTCATGACTCGAAACGGGCCCACCAGAAACCACAATATGTATTCTCCTAGAGATATACATTAGACCAAGGGTCATAATTACCAAGTGTTTTAGAGTATGAGTGCTGATGTAGAATCAGCTTTGCATTTTAGATCACAATGACTAAGATTGTATTGACAGGGAGGACCTGACCCTAGATCAGCACTCCTACTCCGAGACGCTATGTGACGCTACTGTACAATAGATAGTGATATGTAGACAGTGTGTCTACAAAGCCATAGGGCTGGCCCTGTAGGAAAATATAGATTTGATTTATGGCGCCTCAAGTGTGTTTATCTAAGTGGATGAATTCCTGCAGGATATCCAAAACAATGTACTGACTCATACAGTAAAATAACATAGGGACACACCTCTGCAGGAAGAGAGATCCCTATACATCATTGTGATCACCAATAACAGGATGCTAACGCTGAAAATTTTGCAACGTGTATTGTGTTAAAACCTCTATGTCCCCCTGCGGGATGTTTGAGCTAACGGAGGCTAATGTGATTAGCATGAGGTTGTAAGTAACAAGTACATTTCCCGGGACATAGACATATCTGATATGGGTAGAAAGTTTAAATTCTTGTTAACCTAACTGCACTGTCCAATTTGCAGTAGCTATTGCATTGAAAGAATACCATGCTATTGCTTGAGGAGAACTTAAATTATTAACTTAAAAATGTATTGATAAACCAATTAGGCACATTTGGGCAGTCTTGATACAACATTTTTAACAGATATGCAATGGTTCAGTGGATCAGTTTAAAACATGGCACATAAACTGCTGCCATCTAGTGGACAAAATGTAAATGGCGCCTGGGCTGGAATAATACATTATGGCCTTTCTCTTGCATTTCAAAGCGGATGGGAGGGGAAAAAAACACAAAAAAATGCATGTTTTTTTCTTTGTATTATCTTTTACCAGATCTAATGTGCTATATATAGTCCTACATTAATTTAACATTTTCACAAAAGGTATCAAGAATATGCCTATCCTTGCCTCAGATCCTGAGCTACAGGCAGATAGATTTGGATATATCATTTAAGGCGAAAATTGAAAAAAAAGGGTCCGATCCTTAAGAGTTAAGTTAATATTTTTGCCCTTACAGATGCCCTGAAAAAACATCATCACTTCCACACATGTGAAAGATTGCTATGGAGTATTTATACTGTGAATGACTATTGATGATAAAAGTGCAAATTCGGATCTTCTAACAGATCCGGTTCATTTAAGTGTCATGGTGTCATGGTGCTAGTTTGCTATGCATTCTTTCAGTGGGGCCGGCAGTGTTACTACTTATATCCTGGGGCCAGTTCAGCTTTGGAGAGGAGCCTGGGTTGCGATGGTAATTTTCCCTCCTGCCCGTCCTCTGCCTTCCCCTTTAAAGCCTGACCCCTGACCCATGGAGAAGTCAGTACTGCTGTGTGTGTGTTGTGTGTGTTTGTATGCACACTACAGAAACCCATTCAATTTGCCCTCCTGCCCCACCTCTCCAGGAGGGCAGGCAGTATGTCCCCAGTGATGAGTTGGACTGACCGCACCACCCTCTGGAGAGATCTGCGGTTGTGGACTGTGCAATTGCCGTACCAGATGGTGATACAGCCTGACATGATGGTCTCAATATTGCATTTGTAGAAATCTATGAGGGTGTTGGGTTCTGAAAATATGAAATATACTTGTTCATGTCACGGAGGGAGAGAGGGGAACGTATAATGTTTACATTCTGTCCAGATATGTTATTGTTAGCCATCAGGGATCCGATGGGAGGAAAAAAGACACCGTCTGATACGAGTAAACATGACAGCCGTGAGTTGGGGCAGAGGTCAGGTCAGATGAAGTGAGGAAGAACAGATATCACTAAGGTTCTGTCTAGCAACAGAGATGCATTTGCTGTTCAGATGTGTAGGAGGAGACTCAGCATAGGATCAAGGGTTAAACATCAGTGCTTCTGTGAATATGTATTTTGTCTTATGCAGCTGTATTGACCCAATGGGTGAATAACCTTGGTTGGAGCTTTCATAGTGTCCGTCAAGTTCTTATGCTGCTATTTAGAACCTAACAAGAGGGAGGCTATACACAGGGGGTACCGGTAGAGAGTCAATGTGCGGGGAAACCGGTGTCGAGTTAATTGAGGTAATATGTACATGTAAGTAGAGTTATTAAAGTGACTATGCATAGATAATAACAGAGAGTAGCAGCAATGTAGAAGGGGGGAGTCTAAGGCACTGCATCGCAGTGCTAGCTGTGCCACGAGAGAACCTGGTTAGAGTCCAGGCTCTGTCGCAGCCGGCCAAGACCAGGAGACCAATGGGATGGGGCACGATTGGCCCAGTGTCATCAGGGTTAGGGGAGGGTTTAGCCAGCAGGGATATTCCTGTCCCATCGCGAACCAATGGCTCCTGTGGCGGAATGGGCGCAATGCACACTGACATGGTCGCCAGGTGTACGGTGCGTACTCCAACAAATTGGTGCGGCTGGCTTTCGGGTTAAGCGGGCGTTGTGTCAAGGAGCCGTGCGGCTTGACTGGGTTGTGTTTCGGAGGACGCACAGCTTACAACCTTCGCCTCTCCCGAGTCCGTACGGGAATTGCGGCGTTAGGACAGGACTGTAACAACCAATTGTATACCACGAAATTGGTGAGAAAAAGGGCTAAAAAAATTAGGAGGCTTATGGCTTGGAGGTAGAAGCTGGTTAGAAGCCTCTTGGTCCTAGACTTGGCGCTCCGATACCTTTTGCCAGATTGCATCATCTGTGGATTTGTAGAGGTGGTATGCAAATTGGAGTGGGTCTACAGTTTCTGGGATAATGGTGTTGATGTGAGCCATGACCTGCCTTTCAAAGCACTTCATGGCTACAGACGTGAGTGCTACGGGTCGGTAGTCATTTAGGCAGGTTACCTTAGTGTTTGTTGGCATAGGGACCATGGTGGTCTACTTGAAACATGTTGGCATTACAGACTCAGACAGGGAGAGGTTGAAAATGTCAGTGAAGACACTTGCCAGTTGGTCAGTGCATGCTCGGAGTACACGTCCTGGTAATCTATCTGGCCCTGCTTCCTTGTGAATTACTCAAATCGGCTGCGGAGAGCGTGATCACACAGTCATCCGGAACGGCTGGCCATGCCTTCCTCCTGGCTACTCCAACCTTGGTCAACAGCTCTGCCCCCCCGCAGCTACTCGCCCAAGCCTCTCCAGGTTCTCCTTTACCCAAATTCAGATAGCAGATGTTCTGAAAGAGCTGCAAAACCTGGACCCGTACAAATCAGCTGGGCTTGACAATCTGGACCCTCTATTTCTGAAACTATCCGCCGCCATTGTCGCAACCCCTATTACCAGCCTGTTCAACCTCTCTTTCATATCGTCTGAGATCCCCAAGGATTGGAAAGCTGCCACAGTCATCCCCCTCTTCAAAGGGGGAGACACACTGGACCCAAACTGTTACAGACCTATATCCATCCCGCCCTGCCTATCTAAGGTCTTCAAAAGCCAAGTCAACAAACAGGTCACTGACCATCTCGAATCCCACCGTACCTTCTCCGCTGTGCAATCTGGTTTCCAAGCCGGTCACGGGTGCACCTCAGCCACGCTCAAGGTACTAAACGATATCATAACCGCCATCGATAAAAAACAGTATTGTGCAGCCGTCTTCATCGACCTTGCCAAGGCTTTCGACTCTGTCAATCATCATATTCTTATCGGCAGACTCAGTAGCCTCGGTTTTTCTGATGACTGCCTTGCCTGGTTCACCAACTACTTTGCAGACAGAGTTCAGTGTGTCAAATCGGAGGGCATGCTGTCCGGTCCTCTGGCAGTCTCTATGGGGGTGCCACAGGGTTCAATTCTCGGGCCGACTCTTTTCTCTGTATATATCAATGATGTTGCTCTTGCTGCGGGCGATTCCCTGATCCACCTCTACACAGACGACACCATTCTGTATACTTCCGGCCCGTCCTTGGACACTGTGCTATCTAACCTCCAAACAAGCTTCAATGCCATACAACCCTCCTTCTGTGGCCTCCAACTGCTCTTAAACGCTAGTAAAACCAAATGCATGCTTTTCAACCGTTCGCTGCCTGCACCCGCACGCCCGACTAGCATCACCACCCTGGATGGTTCCGACCTAGAATATGTGGACATCTATAAGTACCTAGGTGTCTGGCTAGACTGTAAACTCTCCTTCCAGACTCATATCAAACATCTCCAATCTAAAATCAAATCTAGAGTCGGCTTTCTATTCCGCAACAAAGCCTCCTACACTCACGCCGCCAAACTTACCCTAGTAAAACTGACTATCCTACCGATCCTCGACTTCGGCGATGTCATCTACAAAATAGCTTCCAACACTCTACTCAGCAAACTGGATGCAGTTTATCACAGTGCCATCTGTTTTGTTACTAAAGCACCTTATACCACCAACCACTGCGACCTGTATGCTCTCGTCGGCTGGCCCTCGCTACATATTCGTCGCCAGACCCACTGGCTCCAGGTCATCTACAAGTCCATGCTAGGTAACGCTCCGCCTTATCTCAGTTCACTGGTCACGATGGCTACACCCACCCGTAGCACGCGCTCCAGCAGGTGTATCTCACTGATCATCCCTAAAGCCAACACCTCATTTGGCCGCCTTTCGTTCCAGTTCTCTGCTGCCTGTGACTGGAACGAATTGCAAAAATCACTGAAGTTGGAGACTTTTATCTCCCTCACCAATTTCAAACATCTGCTATCTGAGCAGCTAACCGATCGCTGCAGCTGTACATAGTCTATCGGTAAATAGCCACCCAATTTTACCTATCTCATCCCCATACTGTTTTTATTTATTTACTTTTCTGCTCTTTTGCACACCAATATCTCTACCTGTACATGACCATCTGATCATTTATCACTCCAGTGTTAATCTGCAAAATTGTAATTATTCGCCTACCTCCTCATGCCTTTTGCACACAATGTATGTGGGCTCTCTTTTTTTCTACTGTGTTATTGACTTGTTAATTGTTTACTCCATGTGTAACTCTGTGTTGTCTGTTCACACTGCTATGCTTTATCTTGGCCAGGTCTTGGTTGCAAATGAGAACTTGTTCTCAACTAGCCTACCTGGTTAAATAAAGGTGAAATAAATAAAAATAAAAAAATAAAACAGCTGATGCTCTCATGCATGTTTGTGTTACTTTCCTCAAAGCGAGCATAGAAGTAGTTTAGCTCATCTGGTAGGCTCATGTCGCTAACAGCTCTCGGCTGTGCTTCCCTTTGTAGTCTGTAATAGTTTGCAAGCCCTGCCACGTCCAAAGAGTGTCAAACCTGGTGTAGTACGATTAGATGCTTTGCTTGTTTGATGTTTTCATCTGAGGATAAAGCAGGATTTCTTATAAGCTCCCGGATTAGAGTTCCGCTCCTTGAAAACGCTTTAGCTCAGCGTGAATGTTGCCTGTAATCAATGGCTTCCGGTTGGGGTATGTACGTAAAGTCACTGTGGGGACGTTGTCATCGATGCACTTACTGATGAAGCCAGTGACTGATTTGGTGTACTCCTCAATACCATTGGAAGAATCCCGGAACATATTTACAGTCTGTGCTAGCAAAACAGTCCTGTAGCTTAGCATCTGTTTCATCTGACCACTTTTTTACAGACCGAGTCACCGGTGCTTCCTGCTTAAATTTTGGCTTGTAAGCAGGAATGAGAAGGATATAATTATGGTCAGATTTGCCAAATGGAGGGCGAGGGAGAGCTTGGTATGTGTCTCTGTGTGTGGAGTAAAGATGGTCTAGAGTTTTTATCCTCTCTGGTTGCACATTTAACATGCTGATAGAAAGGGCCTCCGTCAGGGCCCTCACCCCCCTCATTGTTGTTGGTAATCAGGCCTATCACTGTTGTGTCATCAGCAAAGTTGTTGATTGAGTTGGAGACGTGCACAGCCACGCAGTCATGAATAATATTACTGAATCCATGTTTGGTCTATATGAACCTTGTTCTCTGAGCAGAACTTTGATGCCATCTACAGTTGAAGTCGGAAGTTTACATACACTTAGGTTGGAATCATTAAAACTCATTTTCAAGCACTCCACAAAATCCTTGTGAATAAACAATAGTTTTGGCAAGTCGGTTAGGACATCTACTTTGTTTATGACACAAGTAATTTTTCCAACAATTGTTTGCAGACAGATTATTTCACTTATAATTCACTCTATTACAATTCCAATTGGTCAGAAGATTGCATACATCAAGATCACTGTGCCTTTAAACAGAAAATAGTGTGATGGCTTTAGAAGCATCTGATAGGCTAATTGACATCATGTGAGTCAATTGGAGCTGTACCTGTGGATGTATTTCAAGACCTACCTTCAAACTCAGTGCCTCTTTGCTTGTCATCATGGGAAATCAAAAGAAATCAGCCAAGACCTCAGGAAAAAAATTGTAGACCTCCACAAGTCTGGTTCATCCTTGGGAGCAATTTACAAACGCCTGAAGGTACCACATTCATTTGTACAAACAATAGTATAAACACTAAGGGGCTACGCAGCCGCCATATCGCTCAGGAAGAAGACGCGTTCTTTCTTGTAGAGATGAACGTACGTTAGTGCGAAAAGTGCAAATCAATCCCAGAACAATAGCAAAGGACCTTGTGAAGATGCTGGAGGAAACAGGTACAAAAGTATCTATATCCACAGTAAAACGAGTCCTATATAGACATAACCTGAAAGGTTGCCCTGGCCACATCTGCAGTCCTCATGCCTCCTTGCAGCATGCCTAAGGCATGTTCACGCAGATGAGCAGGGACCCTGGGCATCTTTCTTTTGGTGTTTTTCAGAGTCAGTAGAAAGGCCTCTTTAGTGTCCTAAGTTTTCATAACTGTGACCTTAATTGCCTACTATCTGTAAGCTGTTAGTGTCTTAACGACCGTTCCACAGGTGCATGTTCATTAATTGTTTATGTTTCATTGAACAAGCACGAGAAACAGTGTTTAAACCCTTTACAATGAAGATCTGTGAAGTTATTTGGATTTTTACAAATTATCTTTGAAAGAAAGGGTCTTTTTTAAAATTTAATTTAACCTTTATTTAACCAGGCAAGTCAGTTAAGAACAAATTCTTATTTTCAATGACGGCCTAGGAACAGTGGGTTAACTGCCTGTTCAGGGGCAGAACGACAGATTTGTACCTTGTCAGCTCGGGGGTTTGAACATGCAACCTTCCGGTTACTCGTCCAACACTCTAAGTTGCGAGGCATTGGAAAACCTCCAGTTTATATTACGAGTTGTCATCTCTAATATCTGAGTTTTGGAATGTGCCCCTGGCTGTCCATAAATTACAAAAACAAGAAAACTGTGCAATTGTCGTTCCCGGGCGGTGATACGGGCCGACAGGATGCTCTCAATATTGCATTTGTAGAAGTTCATGAGGGACTTAGGGGCCAAAAACATTTCTTAAACCCCCTGAGGTTGAGGAGGCTGCTGTTGTGCTTTCTTCACCACACTGGATAGACCATTTCAGGTTGTCAGTGATGTGCACGCTGAGGAACTTGAAGATTTTCACCCTCTCCACTCCGTCGATGTGGATGGGGCAGGGGGGCGGCGGGGGGCTCTCTCTGCTGTCTCCTGAAGTCCACAAGTATGTCCTTTGTTTTGTTGACGTTGAGGTAGAGGTTATTCTCCTGGGCCATCACCTCCCTGGGTAGGCTGTGTCATTGTTGTTGGTAATCAGGCCTACCACCGTTGTGTCATCAGCAAAGTTGTTGATTGAGTTGGAGACGTGCACGGCCACGCAGTCATGAATAATATTACTGCATCCATGTTTGGTCTATATGAACCTTGTTCTCTGAGGAGAACTTTGATGACATCTATATGGATGTGTGATGTTTAACATATCTCTGTGGTCTTTTTATGTTTTTCAGCGTGAACTCTAACAACTTGTTCTGTATGCAAGAGGTTTTATTGCCCTTCTTAGGAATGCTGCCTCATCTGCATTGGACCGATCCCCCAGACAAACCTTTGGATCCTGTGACCTCCTGTGTGGAGGTTGGGCTAGCTAGTTTAATGTCAGTGTACCTTGAAATGGTCTGATTGGTCTATGGTGGTCAGTTTTGGTTTGAAATAGTCACACCGTCATAGGAATACATTGTTCTGTTCTTCTTGCATCCTGTCCTTGGAGAAAAAGTCTTCTGAGGAATGCTCTCTTTTCTAGGCTACTAGTCTTATGTGTGTAGGACCGATTTGTTCATGCTTTGTCTTGTAACTTTACGATGTACAACATATGCCTAAACTAATGCCTTGTTGACAGTAATGTCTTGTAACTTATGGTTTTGCCTTGTATAATGTAATTAATTCCCTTTATAATGTTATTAAATAGTTGCATTTTATATTCACATCTAATGACCATTTCTTCATCTTAGTCAGCTAAACTATTAATACTTGATTGCACATTGTTTAATCCTAATATCTAATGGAGTGAAATATATTATATTCATATTATTGAATATAATTTAGCCCTACGTGTGTGTGTGTGTGTGTGTCCGCGTGTTCCAACGTGTGTGTATGTGATGGCCAGTTAATGGCTCATAAGTCTGGAATGCGAGTGGGCCGCTGACACAGCACACTAGAGAAACCCATTCAAGTTGCCCTCCTGCCCCTCCTCTCCCTTCCCCTTTAGAGCCTGACCCCTGACCCTTGGATAAGTCAGTGTGTGTGTGTGTGTGTGTGTGTGTGTGTGTGTGTGTGTGTGTGTGTGTGTGTGTGTGTGTGTGTGTGTGTGTGTGTGTGTGTGTGTGTGTGTGTGTGTGTGTGTGTGTGTGTGTGTGTGTGTGTGTGTGTGTGTGTGTGTAATTTGAGTGGGCCAGTGACACATCATACTACTGAAACCCACTCAGTACCAGTCAAAGGACAGGCTGACTGGCTTTATATAGCATTTACAGACAGACTGTCAGTGTACTGTATTTCCCTTTAGATCAAAATCTAATACATTGTTTAGTAGGCTACCTTGGGAATGAGTTAGCAGCAGGTGAGCATTCAGACAGTCTCGCTGAATCACAGCCACACAGAATCACAGTGACACTGAATCACAGTCACATCTTATCACAAGTGCACTGAATCACCGTCACACTGAATCACAGTCACACTGAATCACAGTCACACTGAATCACAGTCACACTGAATCACAGTCACACTGAATCACAGTCACACTGAATCACAGTCACACTGAATCACAGTCACATTGAATCACAGTCACACTGAATCACAGTCACATTGAATCACAGTCACACTGAATCACAGTCACACTGAATCACAGTCACACAGAATCACAGTCACACAGAATCACAGTCACACTGAATCACAGTCACATCTTATCACAAGTGCACTGAATCACCGTCACACTGAATCACCGTCACACCTTATCACAAGCTCACTGAATCACAGTCACACTGAATCACAGTCACACTGAATCACAGTCACACTGAATCACAGTCACATTGAATCACAGTCACACTGAATCACAGTCACATTGAATCACAGTCACACTGAATCACAGTCACACTGAATCACAGTCACATTGAATCACAGTCACACTGAATCACAGTCACACAGAATCACAGTCACACTGAATCACAGTCACATCTTATCACAAGTGCACTGAATCACCGTCACACTGAATCACCGTCACACCTTATCACAAGCGCACTGAATCACAGTCACATTGAATCACAGTCACACTGAATCACAGTCACACTGAATCACAGTCACACTGAATCACAGTCACATTGAATCACAGTCACACTGAATCACAGTCACACTGAATCACAGTCACACTGAATCACAGTCACACTGAATCACACTCACATTGAATCACAGTCACACTGAATCACAGTCACACTGAATCACAGTCACACAGAATCACAGTCACACTGAATCACAGTCACATCTTATCACAAGTGCACTGAATCACCGTCACACTGAATCACCGTCACACCTTATCACAAGCGCACTGAATCACAGTCACACTGAATCACAGTCACACTGAATCACAGTCACATTGAATCACAGTCACACTGAATCACAGTCACATTGAATCACAGTCACACTGAATCACAGTCACATTGAATCACAGTCACACTGAATCACAGTCACACAGAATCACAGTCACACTGAATCACAGTCACACAGAATCACAGTCACACTGAATCACAGTCACATCTTATCACAAGTGCACTGAATCACCGTCACACTGAATCACCATCACACCTTATCACAAGCGCACTGAATCACAGTCACATTGAATCACAGTCACACTGAATCACAGTCACACTGAATCACAGTCACATTGAATCACAGTCACACTGAATCACAGTCACACTGAATCACAGTCACACTGAATCACAGTCACATTGAATCACAGTCACACTGAATCACAGTCACACTGAATCACAGTCACACAGAATCACAGTCACACTGAATCACAGTCACATCTTATCACAAGTGCACTGAATCACCGTCACACTGAATCACCGTCACACCTTATCACAAGCGCACTGAATCACAGTCACACTGAATCACAGTCACACTGAATCACAGTCACATTGAATCACAGTCACACTGAATCACAGTCACATTGAATCACAGTCACACTGAATCACAGTCACATTGAATCACAGTCACACTGAATCACAGTCACACTGAATCACAGTCACACTGAATCACAGTCACACAGAATCACAGTCACACTGAATCACAGTCACATCTTATCACAAGTGCACTGAATCACCGTCACACTGAATCACCGTCACACCTTATCACAAGCACACTGAATCACAGTCACACTGAATCACAGTCACACTGAATCACAGTCACACTGAATCACAGTCACATTGAATCACAGTCACACTGAATCACAGTCACATTGAATCACAGTCACACTGAATCACAGTCACATTGAATCACAGTCACACTGAATCACAGTCACACTGAATCACAGTCACATTGAATCACAGTCACACTGAATCACAGTCACACTGAATCACAGTCACACTGAATCACAGTCACATTGAATCACAGTCACACTGAATCACAGTCACATTGAATCACAGTCACACTGAATCACAGTCACACAGAATCACAGTCACACTGAATCACAGTCACATCTTATCACAAGTGCACTGAATCACCTTCACACCTTATCACAAGCGCACTGAATCACAGTCACACTGAATCACAGTCACACTGAATCACAGTCACACTGAATCACAGTCACATTGAATCACAGTCACACTGAATCACAGTCACATTGAATCACAGTCACACTGAATCACAGTCACACTGAATCACAGTCACATTGAATCACAGTCACACTGAATCACAGTCACACAGAATCACAGTCACACTGAATCACAGTCACATCTTATCACAAGTGCACTGAATCACCGTCACACTGAATCACCATCACACCTTATCACAAGCGCACTGAATCACAGTCACATTGAATCACAGTCACACTGAATCACAGTCACACTGAATCACAGTCACACTGAATCACAGTCACACTGAATCACAGTCACACTGAATCACAGTCACACTGAATCACACTCACATTGAATCACAGTCACACTGAATCACAGTCACACTGAATCACAGTCACACAGAATCACAGTCACACTGAATCACAGTCACATCTTATCACAAGTGCACTGAATCACCGTCACACTGAATCACCGTCACACCTTATCACAAGCGCACTGAATCACAGTCACACTGAATCACAGTCACACTGAATCACAGTCACATTGAATCACAGTCACACTGAATCACAGTCACATTGAATCACAGTCACACTGAATCACAGTCACACTGAATCACAGTCACATTGAATCACAGTCACACTGAATCACAGTCACACAGAATCACAGTCACACTGAATCACAGTCACATCTTATCACAAGTGCACTGAATCACCGTCACACTGAATCACCGTCACACCTTATCACAAGCGCACTGAATCACAGTCACATTGAATCACAGTCACACTGAATCACAGTCACACTGAATCACAGTCACACTGAATCACAGTCACATTGAATCACAGTCACACTGAATCACAGTCACACTGAATCACAGTCACACTGAATCACAGTCACACTGAATCACAGTCACATTGAATCACAGTCACATTGAATCACAGTCACACTGAATCACAGTCACACTGAATCACAGTCACATCTTATCACAAGTGCACTGAATCACCGTCACACTGAATCACCGTCACACCTTATCACAAGCGCACTGAATCACAGTCACATTGAATCACAGTCACACTGAATCACAGTCACATTGAATCACAGTCACACTGAATCACAGTCACATTGAATCACAGTCACACTGAATCACAGTCACACTGAATCACAGTCACATTGAATCACAGTCACACTGAATCACAGTCACACAGAATCACAGTCACACTGAATCACAGTCACATCTTATCACAAGTGCACTGAATCACCGTCACACTGAATCACCGTCACACCTTATCACAAGCGCACTGAATCACAGTCACATTGAATCACAGTCACACTGAATCACAGTCACACTGAATCACAGTCACACTGAATCACAGTCACACTGAATCACAGTCACATTGAATCACAGTCACACTGAATCACAGTCACACTGAATCACAGTCACACTGAATCACAGTCACACTGAATCACAGTCACATTGAATCACAGTCACACTGAATCACAGTCACACTGAATCACAGTCACACTGAATCACAGTCACACTGAATCACAGTCACACTGAATCACAGTCACATTGAATCACAGTCACACTGAATCACAGTCACACAGAATCACAGTCACACTGAATCACAGTCACATCTTATCACAAGTGCACTGAATCACCGTCACACTGAATCACCGTCACACCTTATCACAAGCGCACTGAATCACAGTCACATTGAATCAGAGTCACACTGAATCACAGTCACATTGAATCACAGTCACACTGAATCACAGTCACACTGAATCACAGTCACATTGAATCACAGTCACACTGAATCACAGTCACACTGTATAAGACATCTTTGTTCCAAATCTGGCATTGAACCAACCTCCTGTACTGGCAGGACAATGGCTGTTTGTTTTTATAGAGAAGCAGGCAGGATCACTGTTTTGACATTCTGCCAAATGTCCCAGAATCACGAGAGTTCCACCGTAGCCAGTCTGACTGGGGGTCTTATCACCCAGCGGTATCTGAATCCAGGAGAGGAGACCAGTTGGTTGGCCTCAGCGGTTAGCCAGGCGGTCACTGACCTGCTGTCAGGGGAATCAGAGGAAAGTGTTGGCTCGTGTTATAATGACCTGTCTTGTTGTATACACCACCACAGAAGATAGCTAACACAGAGACCAATAATATATACAGATTTTTCATAATCTCACACAGACAAACACATCATCCACTCTTACCTGTTGATAACTATAGAAGTAGAATGAGTAGTACTGACAGAACTTGCTAACCCACATACAGTGTGCTTGTATTGGCAGAACATTTGCTGCAAGGACTGATGCTTGTTATTTTTACACGATGACTGTTGCTCAATGGTTACATTCTTGGAATGGCACAATTTACATAAACATGCAGGCCTTGATCTACTGAGCTACCGGGTGAGTGTACCACAGAGACAAAGTAGTGTGGTTTGTGGGTGTAAGTGACAATATAGTGTGAAAACAGACACAGGAAGTTCCGCTTCAAGTCTAAACGAGAAGATGGCTAATGAAGAAAGACTTTGAGAAAAGTTACGTTTAGCAAATTAAACAATTCTAAATTATTATTAAACCTGTGATGATTTTGCAAATTAAGTGAGTGATGGGAGTTATGCAATTGTGTTTCGGTCAAGTCTTTGATTGGAATGTGATTGTGCTTACACCTAGCTTTCTAGCGTAACGATTATATCAAGGTGTGGTCTTCTGGATTGGCTTTTCCACCGTTGGATGTTTGTACCAGCAAGGTGTTTATCATAAAGAGAGGAATAGCCCAGTTGGTGTGGATAGTTTATAGTTTTCTATGAAGACAAAACAAACATGATGCCATAGTGCAGTCTGTGATGTCAAACCTCCCAATGCACAATCTCATTTGTTTTGCATGGTCCCTGTAACATTCGTCGTTAAGGGTAGACCAAGGAGCAGCGTGATTTGAGTTCATCATATTTTATTGAAATGTGAACCAGCAAAAAAACCAATAAACAATACAACGAACGAAAAGCTTCGTAATGCAAAAATACATGCAACCAGGCAAAGACAAGATCCCACAACTGAAGGTGGGAAAAAGGGCTGCCTAAGTATGATCCCCAATCAGAGACAACGATAGACAGCTGCTTCTGATTTGGAACCATACTAGGCCAACAAAGAAAAAGAAAACATAGATATACAAAAACTAGAGTACCCACCCTAGTCACACCCTGACCTAACCAAAATATAGAGAATAAACAGGGATCTCTAAGGTCAGGGCGTGACAGTACCCCCCCACACACACACACACACAAAAGGTGTGGACCTGAACCTATATGGGAGGGTCCGGGTGGGCATCTACTCTCAGTGGCGGCTCCAGTTCGGAACGTAGCCCCCACTCCCTACGCTAATCCCTCCGTTTCTGTGGAACCGGCCGTGGATCGTCCCCGGAGACTCTGGACCGTGAATTGTTGCCGGAGGAACCGGACCGCAGATCTTCGCCGGAGGCTCTGAACTGGGAACCACCGCTGGAGGCTCCGGACTGGGGACCGTCGCTGGAGGCTCCGGACTGGGGACTGTCGCTGGAGGCTCCGGACTGGGGACTGTCGCTGGAGGCTCCGGACTGGGGACCGTCGCCAGAGGCTCTGGACTGGGGACCGTCGTTGGAGGCTCTGGACTTGGGACCGTCGCTGGATGCTCCGGACTGGGGACCGTCGCTGCAGGCTCCTTGTCATGGATCATCACTACAGGCTCCGGGCCATGGATCATCACTGGAGGCTTCCTGCCATGGATTACCACTAGAGGCTCCGGGCCATGGATTATCACTGGAGGCTTTGTGCCATGGATCATCACTGGATGCTTCGTGCCATGGATCATCACTGGAGGCTTCGTACATGGAGCCGGAACAGGTCTCACCGTACTGAGGAGACATACCGGAAGCCTGGTGCGGGGGGCTGCCACAACACGTCCTGGCTGGATACCCACTCCAGCTCGGTGAGTGTGGAGTGCTGGCACGGGACGCACTGGGCTATGAAGGCGCACTGGAAGCATAGTGCGTAGAGCCGGCGCAGGATATGCTGGGCCGTGGAGGCACACTGCAGGTATGGAGCGTAGTGCTGACACAACACGTCCTGGCTGAATCCCCTCTGTAGCACAGCAAGTGCGGGGAGCTGGAACAGGCCGCACTGGGCTGTGCTGGCGAACTGGGGATACAGTGCGTAGAGCTGGCGTAGGATATCCTGGACCGAAGAGACGCACCGGAGGCCAGGACCGCTGAGCCGTCACAATCCGTCCTGGCTGAATGGCCAATCTAGCATGGCAACTGTGGGGAGCTTGCACAGAGCGCACCGGGCTGTGGATGTGCACTGAAGGCATGGTGCGCAAAACCGGATAACATGGTGCTTGACCGGTCACTCACTCCCCATGCTAAGCACGGGGAGTTGGCTCAGGTCTGAACCCTGACTCCACCAATCTCCCCGTGTGCTCCCCCCCAAAAAATGTTTGGGGCTGCCTCTCGTGCTTGCTTCTTTGAGCTAACTCCTCGTATCGTCGCCGTTCCGCTTTCGCTGCCTCTATCTCCTCGTTCGGACGGCGATACTCCCCGGCCCTTGTCCAGGGTCCTGCTCCCTCCAGGATTTCCTCCCAGGTCCAGTCCTCCTGACCACGCTGCTTGGTCCGTTGGTGGTGGGATCTTCTGTAACGTTCGTCGTTAAGGGCAGACCAAGGAGCAGCGTGATTTGAGTTCTTTTTTTATTGAAATGTGAACCAGCAAAAAACTTTTTAAAAAACAATACAACGAACGAAAAGCTTCTTCGTGCAAAAATACATGCAACCAAACAAAGACAAGATCCCACAACTGAAGGTGGGAAAAAGGGCTGCCTAAGTATGATCCCCAATCAGAGACAACGATAGACAGCTGCCTCTGATTGGGAACCATACCAGGCCAACAAAGAAATAGAAAACACAGATATACAAAAACTAGAGTACCCACCCTAGTCACACCCTGACCTAACCAGAATATAGAGAATAAAAAGGGATCTCTAAGGTCAGGGCGTTTCAGTCCCAAATGTCCTGATAAATATGTGCAGTCCATTTCATAATGTTGTCACAATATTGTTTTATTCATATCGTCTCCCATTGGGTTGAATGAATGTAATATACATGTAAAACTGATGAACTTCCTTCAACAGCCTTCAGAGAATAAAGTTGTAAAGTGCCAAGATCCACAGTTAAGTGGCACCACTGACAAATAACCACAGGCATCAGGAACAGGTTTAACGCAATAGCAATGTCCAAGAACCCACACTATCTGTCACTCAGTCAACAGTTCGCTTTATACAATTCTGTTTGAAAAGGCAGTAAAAAAAATCTGGAACAGTGCACAGAAACACATGTTTAAATGGGTGTGTGGCCCTTGAAGAGCGCACAAGAGTTATGGTCTAAGAGGGAGATAACCAGATAGAGAAACAGGATATACAATGTAGGAGTAAATGACAGAATGTAAATAAACTAGCCCAGGGTTCACTAATTCCTCCCAATGGATTCTCCTCTTATCACTAAGAACAACTACACCCCGGTTACAACATAATGCTACCATCAGACAGCAAACAGAAAGCTAGGCACTTTTTTCATATTAACTTTACAGGCCATGTTTAAAAGTGTACTGGCAAATATGCACAGCTATATATTTCCCCCTCCGTGGCCGTTATTGAGTGCTTTAACAAGCTCCGTGCTGTTCTCTATGTCGGTAGAGGAGTGGAAAGAGCAGGGAAAGAGGTCATGGGTGTGAATGCTCAGTAAACACTACATTCTGGTGACTGCTGAGGAGACACATAATCAATATTTGGCTATGTGGATCTAAATTGGATATAAAAATGTTTGACAGTGGCTTGAATCTACATCTCTCATTTGAAGGTGTACCCGTGAATGGTAAGGGATGTGAGATGAGGATTTCATGGGACATTGCATTGCGTCTTTTGTATGTTTGCATAAAAGCAACTCGTTGTTACTGTAAATGAAATGATGGCGTGGAGACTTGTATTCCATTAGGGCAAGCATCTGTCACTGATGTCCTTCGGCTTCAGTTTGAAAAGTCAAACAACGAAAGTAGGTCTATAGTGAATCCCAGATCCTGGGTAGGTTCTCCAGGATCCTCCGGCGATGTGAGGGGTTTGACACTCCGGCTGCACGCAGGTCCTCCTCTGTGATGCCACTGTGGAGAGGGCAAAGGTCATAAAGGTATCCATAACTGACTTAGACCACTGAGACCAAAATAATCCGTTTCCATTGACTATTATTCTTCCTCTCACCTGAAGTAGTCCAGGTCGTCCCAGCCATTGAGGCTGAGTCCCAGGGTGTAATTCTGCAGACCCAGGGTGCTGAGTAGCTCCCGCACTGTCTCTGGAGCCCCACGGAGGACCTGCATTAGACATCCCCCCCAAAACATCCCTCTCAAAATGAGCCCAAACCAAAGTGTTTGTTGCCATATTATTGAGGCTAGGAGTTTTTCCTGATCATGTGAACTTTAAGAAAAATCTTTTGCCCATGACTAGTCCCACTCTACATATTGTGTCTAGTCACCCACCTCTTTCTCCCAGCAGTAGCCTCTCTCGGTAGACATGGCCAGGTCATTCCTCTGGGCCGGTCTTTGGACTGGTGTTGATGGAGCCCTGATGTCTACAGGGAAGAAGTCCACCTCACTTAGTGACTTGGCAATCTGCAGGGCTGTGAGGGAGTGGTCCCCTAGGGGCTCAACTGGCTGCTCCGCCACCCAGGGGGCTGAGGCCTGGATGTGGGGCACATGGGTGGATACATAGGGGTAGAGTGAGGTGGGTTTGCTGCTCCTTACAGGGCTGGCTCGTTCCTGTTGGTGCACCCTAGGCTGTTCTCTCCTGGGGGTCTCTCTAATGACAGCGGAGTGGTCCGTGTACATGTTCCTCAGGTACCTGGCAGGCAGGATGGCGTCCTGGACAACATTGTTTTTGCTTGGTTGTGGTTGTATGGGCTGTTCATGATAGTGTGAGGTGGTGGTGGGGTTTGGGGCAGGGGGGATTGGCAATGTTTTTTTTGCTGGGAAGAGCTGATAGGAGGAGTTGGCCTGGGGAGGATGATGGTCATTGGAGGAGGAGTAGTGGGTCAGGATGCCTGGAATCTCGATTTCAGTGAAGTCCGACCTGCGAGAGGACTTCCTGTCATAGCCACGCCCCCCAGAGAGCTTTGGGAGCTGCAGCGCTGAGTCGCCGGCCCAGACCACCTGGGGGTCCCTACGAGGGGGTGGAGCCTCCTCCACCCTGCGCAGGACAGACACACCTTCAAATATGAAGTAAGCGGGGTTTGTGTAACTGCTAGGGGCTGGCTTGGGTGGAAGGGGTGAGGATCTGAAATGAATGGACAAATCATAATGAGACTAAACCATAACTATTTGCCCATCACTAACCAACTACATCTTTAATCAAATGTTGACAATGTATGTTAGTTTCACTGTGAGCATCTTGAAAAACTCCAAAATATCCTCACCGGCTGATAGGTGCCTGAGTGGACTGAGGAGACAAGTGTCCCCTCACCAGACCCTTCTCATCCTTCTCGAAGCAGAACCACTCTGAAAAAGCCAAACAGGTGTTTACTGGACATGCTCTAACTCATGTCTTCTTCATATGTTCTGTGTTGTCTGGGGTTAAGACCCAGACTAGCACGTGGTGGCAGTGTTTGCGTATTGCCATGGCAATGTGTGAGGCTTGACCTATAGGGTTAAGGGCACCCACTCACACTGTGTCCTTTGAATGTGTCAGGATGCATCTGGTCAGGCTCAGCCAGTGAGGAGCCAAAAGAGGATGCAAGGGCAGAGACCAGAGAGAGAGAAAGCCTTGGATTGTTGAGGAGCCAAATAGAGGAAGTCAGGGCAGAGACCAGAGAGAGAGAATGCCAAGTTGTGGATCATTGAGGAACCAAATAGAGGAAGCATTGAAAGATACACAGGAGAACCAGAGGGCACATGGACTGTCACGATGGAAACCCAGCGAGAAGCAATAGTACGAGCAGAGTGAAGAGAGGAGACTAAACGAGAGGAGAGCAGAGTGAAGAGAGGAGACTAAACGAGAGGAGAGCAGAGTGAAGAGAGCAGAGCAGAGTGAAGAGAGGAGACTAAACGAGAGGAGAGCAGAGTGAAGAGAGGAGAGCAGAGTGTAGAGAGGAGACTAAACGAGAGGAGAGCAGAGTGAAGAGAGGAGAGCAGAGTGAAGAGAGGAGACTAAACGAGAGGAGAGCAGAGTGAAGAGAGGAGAGGTTGGCAGGATGGCAGCAGGCTAACCTACCGTAGATCTTCTCACGTGTAACTCGCCGGTCTTTGGGCACGTGGACCCTGACCCGCCCACGTATGGAGCCCATCTCCTCGCCCCGGTGGGTCAGAAACATCTCAAACTGCTCCGCCGCGCCGGTGAGGGAGCGCAGCGCCACACAGCACTCACCTACAGGACCAACAGTAGGATCAACAGTGAAGTGGGATGAAGCTTCTTTCTCCCAGAATGGTTAAGATTAAGACTTGGAGAAGGTAAACTGGTCATTGATCTGTCCCTAAAATACACTTGTCAATGAATAGGTTTCAAGGGGGCGTTGATTGACTTCTTGCAAAATGACTGATGAGAGGCAAAGAAGTGAATGGTGGTGGTTATGAACATGAAGGGAAGGACTTATGGGCTCTGGAGTGGGGCAGTGTTCTAAGGCACTGCATCACAGTGCTAGCGGCATCACTACAGCTCCTGGTTCGATCCTGGGCTATATCACAACCGGCAGTGATCGGAAGTCCTATAGGGCGGAGCAAAATTGGCCCAGCGTCGTCCTGGTTAGGGTTTGGCCGGTGTAGGCCGTCTTTGTAAATAAGAATTTGTTCTTAACTGACTTGCCAAGTTAAATAAAGGTGAAATAAAAGACTCATGACCAACCGTATGACTCAAACCCATCACATGACTTGACGCACAGCAGGAGGTGCTGATCCTGAAGGAACTCCATGTCAGAGACGATCGGGAGAAGCTATGATATGTAGACACACACAAAGGTTAGCTACAGTGCATTCTAAACATTTTTTGTTTTTTCTCCTCATCAATCTACATTTTTTGCAATGTCACATTTACATAAGTATTCATACCCTTTACTCAGTACTTTGTTGAAGCACCTTTGGCAGCAATTACAGCCTCAAGTCTTCTTGGGTATGATGCTTATCACAAGCTTATCACACCTGCATTTGGGGAGTTTCTCCCATTGTTCTCTGCAGATCCTCTCAAGCTCTGTCAGGTTGGATGGGGAGCGTGTTTGACGCTATTTTAGAGGAAGCATTGAAAGATAGCACAGCTATTTTCAGGTCTCTCCAGAGATGTTCGATCAGGTTCAAGTCCGAGACCTGTCCCGAAGCAACTCTTGTGTTGACTTGGCTGTGTGCTTAGGTTTGTTGTCCTGTTGGAAGGTGAATCGTAGCCCAAGTCTGAGGTCCTGAGAGCTCTGGAGCAGGTTTTCATCAAGGATCTCTCTGTACTTTGCTCTGTTCATCTTTCCCTCGATCCTGACTAGTCTCCCAGTCCCTGTTGCTGAAAAACTTCTCCACAGCATGATGCTGCCACCACCATGCTTTAATGTAGGGATGGTGCCAGGTTTCCTCCAGACGTGATGCTTGCCATTCAGACCAGAGAATCTTGTTTCTCATGGTCTGAGAGCCGTTTAGGTGCCTTTGGCAAACTCCAAGAGGGCTGTCATGTGCCATTTACTGAGGAGTGGCTTCCGTCTGGCCACTCTACCATAAAGGCCTGATTGGTGGAGTGCTGCAGAGATGGTTGTCTTTCTGGGAGGTCCTCCCATTTCCACAGAGGAAATCTGGAGCTCTGTCAGAGTGACCAACCAGTTCTAGGTCACCTCCCTGACCAATGCCGTTCTCCCCGGATTGCTCAGTTTGGCCGGGCGGCTAGCTCTAGGAAGTCTTGGTGGTTCAGACTTCTTCCAGTTAAGAATGATGGAGGCGACTGTGATTTTGGGGACCTTCAATGCTGCAGATATGTTTTGGTACCCTTCCCCAGATCTGTGCCTCGACAGAATCCTGTCTCGGAGCTCTATGGACAATTTCTTTGACCTCATGGCTTGGTTTTTGCTCTGACATGCACATGTCAACTGTGGGACCTTTATATAGACAGGTGTGAGCCTTTCCAAATCATGTCGATTCAATTGAATTTACCACAGGTGGAAAGCAATGAAAAACATCTCAAGGATGATCAATGGAAACAAGATGCACCTGAGCTCAATTTCGAGTCTCATAGCAAAGGGTCTGAATACTTATGTAAATAAGGTATTTCTGTTTTTTATTGTTCATAAATGAGCAAAAATGTCTAAAAATCTGTTTTTGCTTTGTCATTATCAGATATTGTGTGTAGCTTTATGACGAATATGTGGAAAAAGTGAAGGGGTCTGTATACTTTCCTAATGCATTGTATGTGTCTTTGGGATGGGTCTGGTGATCTATCTCCAGATTGATTTATTTACCTTGGGCAGCTGCTTGGAAGACCAGCCCAGTTTGAGGAAGCAAGGCACGTCACAGCTCTGTGAGTCATTCTCTATGGAACGGCGGATCTCTGCAAGAAAACAAAGTCATTCATCACATCATTATATTATAGAACTTCAGATTAACTATCTGAGAAAATATTATGAAGGACAAAGCACCGTCAAGGCAGGATGAGTGAAACTCAATGAAGAACTTGGCTTTGCCGGCTGTCTTCACAATAGCCTCGATGCCCTCTAACTCTATCCAGGCCCTCTCCATGCTCAAGCTTGGCTCTGTTTGGAGGCATTAAAGGGCCACAAGCTAGCATAAACGTTATATTATCTTACGTGTATTAATTAAAACGATTATGCCAAAATAACTACAATGACTCCACCTATTTTGAACTTTGATGTCACCCCTATATGGAACGTGGCGAAAACAGGCGAGTGGTCACTGGTGAAGATGTCATCTGTACAACCTGGAGACAGACACAGAGATCTCAGTCATAATGATACAGCCCTGTCATAATGATACAGACCTGTCATAATGATACAGAACAGTCATAATGATACAGAACAGTCATAATGATACATATAACAGTCATAATGATACAGCGAAGTCATAATGATACAGAACAGTCATAATGATACAGACCTGCCATAAAGATACAGAACTGTCATAATGATACAGACCTGTCATAATGATACAGACTTGTCATAATGATACAGAACTGTCATAATGATACAGAACTGTCATAATGATACAGAACTGTCATAATGATACAGACCTGTCATAATGATACAGACCTGTCATAATGATACAGCCCTGTCATAATGATACAGAACAGTCATAATGATACAGACCTGTCATAAAGATACAGAACTGTCATAATGATACAGACCTGTCATAATGATACAGACTTGTCATAATGATACAGAACTGTCATAATGATACAGAACTGTCATAATGATACAGAACTGTCATAATGATACAGACCTGTCTTAATGATACAGACCTGTCATAATGATACAGACCTGTCATAATGATACATACCAGTCATAATGATACAGACCTGTCATAATGATACAGAACTGTCATAATGATACATAACAGTCATAATGATACAGACCTGTCATAATGATACAGAACAGTCATAATGATACAGCCCTGTCATAATGATACAGCCCTGTCATAATGATACAGCCCTGTCATAATGATACAGACCTGTCATAATGATACAGACCTGTCATAATGATACAGACCTGTCATAATGATACAGCCCTGTCTTAATGATACAGCCCTGTCATAATGATACAGACCTGTCATAATGATACAGAACAGTCATAATGATACAGCCCTGTCATAATGATACAGACCTGTCATAAGGATACAGCCCTGTCATAATGATACAGACCTGTCATAATGATACAGACCTGTCATAATGATACAGACCTGTCATAATGATACCAACCTGTCATAATGATACAGACCTGTCATAATGATACAGACCTGTCATAATGATACAGACCTGTCATAATGATACAGACCTGTCATAATGATACCGACCTGTCCGTTATCATTATGCTGTTAAGTGTACCATCAAATGAGCACTCTTATGTCACTGATGATGACTTCAGTACTCTATGTTGTTCGACATTATCATCAAAAACCTGTAGCATAGACTAAACTAACCATCCTTTAATGACTGTGATGGTGTATGGTGAGTATACTGTGTTTGCTGATGGAAGTCAAAAGCATGGCCCTGGAGTCAGAGCCGCGGTGAGGAAATTACTGTTCGTCTGAGGACCACAGACCAGAGGACGTAGGAGTTGCCAATCATACCTTAACAGGGCCTCTCACATTTTACAGGAAAACGATGAAAGAAATGGCCACGAAATGTCTCATTTTGGAATGCCACAGGAAATAATACTATGATATCCAATTTGCTGTGTCTAAATGCTAAACCACAATGCTGTTATGTCTGAGGATAATGTTATGAACCTAAAAAAAAAAATGTCCTAAACTTAAACCCACCATAGGAGTTGCAGGTGATATGTGTCTCTGAGTAGGACTTCCACAGAATCCGGTCACACCATGACGGCACATTGACACGCACCTGTTGACACAGAACAGAATAATGACTATATGTAAAGTCTGTTTTTGTTAGATGTGGGGTATGTGAAAATAGAATTGATTCAAAATTGAATTGTACAACGAAGGGAACCCTGCACTCCAATCCTACCAGCCATTTCAGCCTGTGAGGTATTATTAGCCCCGTGACCCCTGTGACCCCCATTAAAACCGATTGGGTTACACATAAAGGAAGTCCGGTAGGGAGCTATAAGTCTCTGTTTAGTCTATTTCGGGGTGTATGGTAGCATTATGAAATGTACTTATTTGTCACTCACAGGTAATGCTTGGTGTGGATTACTCATCACTTTGGGATTTAACGTCATTCAGACAACAGCATGACGTGGGACATGATGCAGCTCTGAGAGGTTGTGTCAGAGAGTGTCACAGGGAGGTAGACTCACGCCAGAGGTCTTGTACTTCTGCCACAGGTAGCTGTCCCTGGACCCCCTCTCATACCGATAGGTGGGCGGAAACACAATCTTCTCTTCCTCTTAAACCAGGACAAAGGGAGAGAAATGGAGAGAGAGATTTAGGATATAGAGAGATAGGAGGAGAGAGAGAGAGAGAGAGAGAGAGAGAGAGAGAGAGAGAGAGAGAGAGAGAGAGAGAGATAGGAGAGATACCACAGTGTGCTATCACAGAGGCAAAATTTGTGACCTGTTACCACAAGAAAAGGGCAACCAGTGAAGAACAAACACCATTGTAAATACAATCCATGTTTATTTATCTTCCCTTTTGTACTTTAACTATTTGCACATAATATGACATTTGACATTTGAAATGTCTTTATTCTTTAGAAACATTTTTGAGTGAAATGTTTACTGTTCATTTTGCATTGTTAATTTCACTTGTGTTTATTATCTATTTCACTTGCTTTGGCAATGTAAACATATGTTTCCCATGCCAATAAAGCCCTTCAATTGAAATTGAAGTGGAGAGAGAGAGAGGGCAGAGAGAGGGGGTAGATTCGGAGACAAAAGCAATGAAGAGGAGAATTGACTGAGCAGAATCAATAACACATCTATTTTCACCCACACATAAACAAACAGCTTAACATCAACTGGGAGGAGGACGAGGAGCAGTAGGATGCTACTCACTGAAATGGTGAAAGGCCTTTCTCTTGTGTCGTTCTTGTGTTAGCTGATCAGCACACATGAGCTCATCAAACTCCCGGTTGGACACATGTTTCAGAATGTCCTGTAAAACGGGAACGGCCATGAGGGGAACTCAGATTCAGTGTAAGAGAAAGCAAGGCAAGGCTCTGGGTCTATGGAGATGCTTGTTTTCCGGGTTAAACGACATGTGATCTATTTTCTGGGGGCACAATGAAAGAGGAGGCGGGTCTGTCTGACCTGTACGTCCAGGTCCAGCCTATAGTTGAGGTCTCCACACCAGAAGAGATGTGTGAAGCGTAGGCTCACGTCAAAGGCACTGAGCTGCCGGTCACCCAGGGACAACAGCCTGACGATGTCGGCAAAGTTCTGGTTCCTCCTGACAGCACCACAAGCACAGGGACATTTAGGGGCACACATAGATATGCTGCACGCATACAGTAGAAACATTCACACACTGTGCAGCCCTGGCATGTCACACCATACACATCAATCTGATGACATCTGTGTTGAACAGTCAAATGTTCTACCAGTCAACATAGGAAATTGCTGTGCATACCTGACTACTTTCTCACTGCCAGAAGTCAGATGGCAGTTGACAAACCCAAAAGAGGTACTGTTGAAGAGGAAGGAGACCCCAACAGCACCCTTGTTTCCTGGAAGCAGATCCATTTGAAAGGTTAAACTGAATAATTAAAAACACATTTCATTCCTCTTAATCATGATGCTCTGTTGTCTTTGGAAGTTGGCCACCGTGTGGTTTTCTGAGAGAAGGAGAAGGAGGGTGTGGTGTTATGGGTAGCCGACCCATAAACGACCCAAGTAGAGGCCTGGCATCATACCCAGTGTGTTCCCCAGGCCAGTCTTCACACTGGCTGTGTTCACATGGCTGATACGACTCTCGTGCTCTGGCTTCACAAACACTGCCAGCCTCATGTTCCACAGGGACTGTACTGCCACCTGCAGGACACATCACCACAGTACACTATAACAGAGCAATTTGAGTTTTTTCTTTAAGTCAGTTAAGAACAAATTCTTATTTACAATGACGACCTAGGAACAGTGGTTTAACTGCCTTTAACAGGGGCAGAACTGCAGATGTTTACCTTATCAGCTCAGGGATTCAATCTAGCAACCTTTCGATTACTGTCCCAATGCTCTAACATCTAGGCTACCTGCCGCCCCAATCAAGACATAGGTATAGACAGACATATGTCGACAGTACTGCTGTGTAAACAAGACTAAAATAATAATAACATATACGGTGTCTTGATTTTTCATGAAAGTATCGTAATCACAGACATTTGTTTTTTAGAAGTCCTCTTGTCAAACTCCAGGAAGAATCTGGTAAATGAATGAGAACTCAACGTCAACATGTGATTTTATAGACATACAGTTTATACACCCTGTGTTATGTACCTCTGGTCGACAACGTGCACATACAGAGAGCAATGGCAAGCAGTACTTGACTTGGAACAGGAGATCACCGGAGCTGAGTACCGGCACCACAAATGTTCTAATGCTTGAGCTCCTGTTCCTCTTACAGAATGTTAGCTCAAATATATTGTGCAGCTTCTGCACCTAAATATAAACAGTACCCAAAATGAGTACAGGCACCTATCTCAGTCCAAGTCAAGCACCATGTACAGTAAATTAACACCAATCATTATTTCAGGATGAATGGGTGAAAGAAAACGTACATCAAACAAATATCCCATAAGGCAGGATTCCCCAATTTGGCCCACGGGTGGTTTTATTTGGCACACGGGTGGTTTTATTTGGCCCACGGGTGGTTTTATTCGGCACACGGGTGGTTTTATTTGGCCCACGGGTGGTTTTATTTGGCCCACGGGTGGTTTTATTTGGCACACGGGTGGTTTTATTTGGCCACGGTGGTTTTATTTGGCCCACGGGTGGTTTTATTCGGCACACGGGTGGTTTTATTTGGCCCACGGGTGGTTTTATTTGGTCCACGGGTGGTTTTATTTGGCCCACGGGTGGTTTTATTTGGCCCATGGGTGGTTTTATTTGACTGGAAAAACACCTATTTCAAAGTATTCCCACCCATAATAGAGAGACAAGTTATCGTACACCAATGTCACTTTGTAGTCCACAAATTATTAGTAGTTGTGTTCCGGCCCCCCGACCATCCGCTCAAGAAAAGAAAATACCCGTGGCTGAATCTAGTTCATAATCCCTGTCATAAGGTGAGCAAGGATATACTACAGACATTCAGAGTGACTGAAAGCTGGGAGAAAGGAAAAACAAGGTAGAGAGAGAGAGAGATGGCAACAGAGCTGCACATATAGTAGAGAGCGAGAGCGAGAAAGAGAGAGAGAGAGCGAGAGAGAGAGAGAGAGAGAGAGAGAGAGAGAGAGAGAGAGAGAGAGAGAGAGAGAGAGAGAGAGAGAGAGAGAGAGAGAGAGAGAGAGAGAGATGGCGACAGAGCTGCACATACAGTAGAGAGCGAGAGAGAGAGAGAGAGAGAGAGAGAGAGAGAGAGAGAGAGAGAGAGAGAGAGAGAGAGAGAGAGAGAAAACTGAGAGAGATGGCGATAAATGGAGACCAAGAGAGGGAAAACTGATGCTCACCTGTTTGTACTCTATGTGAGTGTAGCTGTGTAGGGTAGCCTTGACGTGCTCGGTCCACTCCTTCTCCCCCTGAGAGTTCTCCTGGGTACCCAGGGCATAGATGTCATGAGGCAGCAGAGCTGTGGACTCATCAGGGGTTCGACCCAGACCACAGCACGTCACCCAGGACTGCAGACTGCGAGGGGGAGGGGAGCCACCTGAACACACAAGCATCAAGATAATTTGTGAGGGGATAACATAGACCAACATCTAGTGCTCATGTTTCCAATAAGATAATTATGTCTCTCCAGTGTAATAACCCTGTAATAACTTAGCTAGCCGTAGCTAGCGCTACCAGTGATAGTATTGATGTCAGACAGTAATAGTGAAAGACACTGCTCTAGGACAGTGAGGTGCCAAAGGTGTCTTAGTTACCCATGTTCCAGCTGCCCACAAACACAGAAATGAGGTCAGGTTCACTCAGACGGGAGTGCCTGGTCTTCATCAGCTGTAGCAGCTGGCAGAACGCCTCCCGTTTCTGGAGGGAAGAGAGAGTGTTCTCAGTCAATGTAAAGACTACAATGGAATCCAATGGATAGAAACACATACAAATCAGAGGGGGCACAAAGTACATGGGGATGGCTGGGATAGATGCCCCCCACCCCCTTGACTGTAATTTGGAGAATTTTAAATGTTTCAAACAGCTTTTTCCTGCAATCTAGAGCCACAATCACTTTGCTTAAAGGAATGTGAGTCTTATTCAATACATTGCTTGCTTTTCTGAAGTCCAACAGCCATGCCAGCTAGGCTACTCTAACTTGATTGATAGCCTGAAATGGCATCTTGGCAGCTAGTTATGAGGTTGGGAGATTGGGAACCTATCTGGGCTGAAGACAACTTCATAAAATTGCTAGGTGGCTAGAAGTATGACAGAGAAACAACTACAACAACAACACATTAAAGTACATCTTTTTTGGACAGGACAAATTTAAAGGGGGGCCCCTGCATACAGCTGAATGTAGAACTTGATGTACCCTTGCACTCTCAAACATGAGCTCCAGTGGGTTGTTGTGATGACTGTCCACGACCATGCGCAGCTTGGCTGGGCTGCTCTGGAACTTGACTAGCTGCAGAACTGAAAAATAGGTGAAGCATTTAAGATCACTGAACCTGATCAAACTCAGTCAAGTAACATCAGATGTCGTTGTCGTGCTCCTACTCTGCTCATGTGAGACCGTCTCCACTCCAAATGACCCGGCCTTCCTGTCAAACAGCAGCACTCCTGTGTCCACATCCAATGACACTGTCTGTCTGCCGTAACGCACCATCTTAATCTAGACACACACAGACACAGAGAAGCACACACACAGACAGAAGCACACACACACACACACATAAACACACACACACACACAGACAGAAACACACACACACACAGATGATGAAAAATAGGAATCACTGTACCTCAAAGATGATCAAAATATGCCCCCTTAAAAGTGGCCCTTGTCGCTCTCTTTCACCTGAAAGGAGTGGACAGGTATGGGCCTAGAATGGTTCTTGGCTACAGGGACTGGGGCAGGGACAGGAGCTGGAGCTGGAGCTGGTCCAGGGGCTGGAGCTGGAGCAAGAGCGGGCTCAGGTGGAGGGGCAGGCTGCACAGCAAGGTTGTGATTGGTCACAGCATCTTGAAGAGCTTTCAGCACCTGCACAGTCAGAGCATAGAGAGTGTCAGACTGTATAGACCAGTGGTCCCCAACCTGTTTCGGTTCCTGTACCGCCAACTAAATTTTCCTCTGCCCTGAGTACCCCTGAAGTACCACCTCATGTGCATTTTGCCAATCGTCTTCTCAAGTACCCTCTATTAATAAGCCAAGTACACCCCGGTTCCTTGGGAACCACTAGTCTAGACCATGAAACTAAGACTGATTTGTAGTGGGTGGGTAGTGTGTGAGTATGTGGGTACATACCCTCTTCTCCAGGGAGGAGAGCAGGCTGACCAGGACAGAGATCTTACACAGCAGGCTGTCCAACTCCATGTCTGGACCTCTACCCGTGTTCTGAAAGGAGGTACATTAATATAGTAAGTTGCTGTGTGCTATGTGGAATACAGATGGACATACACTGAGTGTACAAAGCATTAGGAACAACTTCCTAATATTGAGTTTCACCCCCTTTTTCCCTCAGAACAGCCTCAATTCATCAGGGCATGGACTCTACAAGGTGTCGAAAGCGTTCCACAGGGATGCTGGCCCATGTTGACTCCAGTGCTTCCCACAGTTGTGTCAAGTTGGCTGGATGTCCTTTGGGTGGTGGACCATTTTTAATACACACGGGAAACTGTTGAGAGTGAAAAACCCAGCCGCGTTGCAGTTCATGACACAAACGGTGCTCCTGGCACCTACTACCATACCCTGTTCAAAGGCACTTAAATATTTTGTCACCCTCTGACTAGCATACATACACAATCAATGTCTCAATGGTCTCAAGGATTAAAAATCCTTCTTTAACCTGTCTCCTCCCCTTCATCTACACTGTTTGAAGTGGATTTAACAAGTAACATCAATAAATGATCACAGCTTTCACCTGGATTCACTTGGTCAGTCTATGTCAAGGAAAGAGCAGGTGTCCTTAATGTTTTTTACACTCAGTGTACTGTATATTGTACCCCATGAAGGGAACATAGAGCATTTTTATTTTCAATTGGTTCACTAGAGGGCGTAACAAAGCAGATTTCCATTATTTTTTGTCTTTTTAGTTTGCAGGTCCCCTTTGGACCATAGTAGAATAGACAGAGGGTTACAGACAAGGTATGACTGATGGGCAGGACAGACAGGACAGGACAGACAGGACAGACAGGGTAGGACAGACATGACATGACAGGACAGACAGGACAGGTAAAGATAGACAGGGCAGGACAGACATATAAGGACAGACAAGGTAGGACAGTCAGGACAGACAGGACAGGACAGACAGGACAGGACAGACAGGACAGGACAGACAGGATATATCACAGAAGGGATGTACCTGTGGCTTGGTGGAGGTTAAAGGGCAGATAGGATGGTCAAACACTTTGGCCAGCGTCTCCAAACTGGACATGATCAGGTCAATCTCACTGTGGATCAGAGAATCCATTTCATTTTCTCCTCATGATAAGCAACAAAGCCATCACATCCCAAACACCAAATGACGCAGATCACTTGAACTGTAATAGCAGTTATAACATGGTGAAACCCACCTGTTGAGCCCCTGGCATGCGGTGCCCAGGGTTTGGTGTAGATGGCGTAGGCCTGTTGCTCCTCTACGTAGACCCTCCACATCCAGAGGCAGCTCACTGCGCAGATACTCACTGAGCAGCCCAACCACCTCACCTGCCATGCTGTGAAACCAGGGGACCACAAACACCACTCAAGCAAGTTGAAGAGAGACACCACAGGAAAGTGCTAAAGTACTTTCATCTCTAAATCCCCAGACCAATATTACACATTTTGTACATCTATATACTCATGTTGTGTGATGGGGACTTCTGTACCTGGATGTGTTGAGCTCCTGTAGCCTGTGGAGGAAGAGGAGGTGTGGGGACGGGGTCACTGGGAGTCCAGCGGGGGGAGCTATACTGACCGAGACTGGGAATGGGCTGGGACTCCACACCGGCCCTGGCTTCTCATCATCACCTGAGCTCTCATCCCCAGGCTCCATGTCCCTCCCCACAGGGTACAGCAGAGGGGTGACCAGACCTTTATGGGGGTGCTGGTACCCCAACACCAGGTCCCCCAGTGTACGGAAACAGTTCACCTGCACCCCCTGAGAAGTCTGTGGGGAAACATACACACAGACATACACTGGGTGTACAAAGCATTAGGAACACCTTCCTTAATATTGAGTTTCACCCCCTTTTGCCCTCAGAACAGCCTCAATTCGTTAGGGCATGGACTCTACAAGGTGTCGCAAGCGTTCCACAGGGATGCTGGCCCATGTTGACTCCAATGCTTCCCACAGTTGTGTCAAGTTGGATGGATGTCCTTTGGGTGGTGGACCATTCTTGATACACACTGGAAACTGTTGAGTGTGAAAGCCCCAGCAGCATTGCAGTTCTTGACACAAAGAGATGCCTCACAAATCCTCAACTGACAGCTTCAATAAATAGTACCCACAAAACACCAGTCTCAACATCAACAGTGAAGAGGCGACTCCAGGATGCTGGCCTTCTAGGCAGAGTTCCTATGTCTGTGTTCTTTTTCCCATCTTAATATTTTCTTTATATTGGCCAGTCTGAGATATGGCTTTTTCTTTGCAAATATGCCTAGAAGCTGCCAGTTGAGGACTTGTGAGGCATCTGTTTCTCAAACTAGACAGTCTAATGTACTTGTCTTCTTGCTCAGTTGTGCACCGGGGCCTCCCACTCCTCTTTCTATTCTGGTTAGAGCCAGTTTGCACTGTTCTGTGAAGGGAGTAGTACACAGCGTTGTACGAGATATTCAGTTTCTTGGCAATTTCTCACATGGAATAGCCTTCATTTCTCAGAACAAGAATAGGCTGACGAGTTTCAGAAGAAAGTTATTTGTTTCTGGTCATTTTGAGCCTGTAATCGAACACACAAATGCTGATGCTCCAGATACTCAACTAAAGAAGGCCAGTTTTATGGCTTATTTAATCAGAACAACAGTTTTCAGCTGTGATAACATAATTGCTAAAGTGGCATTGGAAAACAGGAGTGACAGTTGCTGATAATGGGCCTCTGTATGTCTATGTAGATATTCCATCAAAAAATCTGTTGTTTCCAGCTACAATAGTCATATACAACATTAACAATGTCTACACTGTATTTCTGATCAATTTTATTTTATTTTCACTGACAAAAAATGTGGTTTTCTTTAAAAAACAAGGACATTTATATATTTAAGCATTAATAGCCAATATACCACGACTAAGGGCTGTTCTTAAGCACGACGCAAAGCAGAGTGCCTGGACACAGCCCTTAGCTGTGGTACATTGGTCATCTATCACAAACCCCCGAGGTGCCTTATTGCTATTATAAACTGGTTACCAATGTAATTATAACACTAAAAATAAGTTTTTTGTCATACCTGTGGTATACGGTCTGATATACCACGTCTGTCAGCCAATCAGCATTCAGGGCTCGAACCACCCAGTTTATAAATATATATATATAACCTACACAACACAGGTGATCATCATGTTCTTAAACTGTTCGTAAAAGCTCCTAAAGCTTGGAAGACTGTCTCAGATATGCAGTGCATCTGTTCAGCATATGTTGTTCTAACATTATCCACAAAAGAAAAATGGCTGTTGATGTTTTGAATGTGACTGCATGTCTCCAGAGCTCCTCGTGTCTGGAAGCCAAAATGACCTGGATATACTCAGAAGGGACATTTGGAAAAGAGGTGCTTAATCTCCTAGATCCTGGAGGTGCCAAAAAGAAGCCACGGCCCCTCACCTCTGTTTGAATGGCCAGTGCAAGAACCACATCAAACACACACCATCCAGCGGGCTGCAGAAACCCCTACTATCCCCACAGGCCAGGAGATGGTATCACAACCAACCACCCACGTCCTGGTCACTGCCAAGGTTGGCTGCCATGAGTCACAGTGTTCCAGCAGTTTACTAGCCGACCTCTGTGTCCTGAGCCAGTCTACCGTACACACCCGCTGCCCGATATAAACAACACTCCAACAGACAGACGCCTCAGACATGTACAGTAAACACGAAGGGGGAAACACACGTTCACCAGCCATAGACAAACACATTAAGGTGCCAGTCAAAGACACAAAGAGTGTTTACACTAAATGCACTCATAATACCCACAACGCTGCAGGCACAGACCTATTAGATGTCATGGACAAACTCAGACACAGAGTCCACGGGGCACTCACTGCAACACCGCAAAACAGAAAAAACATGTTCTTCATCTTAGAAATGTTTGTTTTTCTCGTGTGGTTAGATTTTTTGGGTGGGGGGAAGACGTTACCTGCCCCAGCTGCCAGGGACTTCAAATGATTGATGCATTTTTTTCGAGGAGCTCTTGAAAAGTGATTATAAAGCAAATAAGGACAGAATGACACAAGGAGACAAAAATGGCCTCTCTTTTTGCTCAAAATATCCCTCTCTTTAAAATAACTCTCTCAGAAAAACTAGGAAGCAACCCCCTAATCGCTACGTGGTAATGGCTTCAAAGCCAACGAGTCAATCTGCTTACTGGAGACTTTAGTGACTTCAGGGGAAAACAAATGAAGCTGAGATACAGTATGTGGATAAAAGCCCTGATCTGACAAGAAAGTATTTGAGCTGTTGTCTTTGGACTTGCGCACCTAGTCACGGTAAAGGAATGTACAGGCTGCCTAAAACCTTTTAGTTTTTGTGTGTTTTGGTCCTGATAATAATTAGGACCAGACACTGCGGCTCTTGAATTGAGTCGTCCCCAGTAGTTACTGTGTCTAATACACACACATATAACCCGCCACACACCAACCAATCCCAGCCACCCCTATCCTGTGACCGGCTAACCCTCAACACACACATCCCTGTCCATGACACACACACACACACACTCAAAGCACAAACAGACCCAACCCCCTTTGGAGCACTGGTCAATGACCCAGTGCATGGGTAGCGCAGAAATCTGTGACACACACACACAATTTGTCCACTGTGCAGCTGAGGTCACGCTCGGAGCATGTGGCAACATGGCAGAAAGAGATGCCGTTCAAACATCAAGGTCTGTAGCAGAATGAGCCCAGTATGTGAACACAAGACGCTTCCTTGTTTCCATTGAAACAGACAGCACAACTCTGTTGTCGTAGAGTAACGATAACAACTACAGTATTGTACTACACATTCTTTCTCGTTAGTGGTTGCTACAAGAGGATACTGTTGTACATGTACATGTAGGTTACAGTATATTAGCTTATTTACCAGGCACAGATAAGGGTCTACCGGTGCCCGAGAACTTGCGCCTTTGCCCTCCCACTCGCCAAGTGAGTTTTGTTCTTGTCTTGCTTCTTGCTAGCTTGATGATAGTTGTTTGTGCCCTTATGGTACTGTAAATAATTCAATCATTTATATACACAGTCCCAGTCAAAAGTTTGGACACTCCTACTCATTCAAGGGTTTTTCTTTAATTTGTACTATTTTCTACATTGTAGAATAATAGTGAAGACATGCAAACAAGGTACAGTTGATGTTGAGATGAGTCTGTTACTTGAACTCTGTGAAGCATTTATTAGGGCTGCAATTTCGGATGCTTGTAACTCTAATTAACTTATCCTCTGCAGAAGAAGTAACTCTGGGTCTTCCTTTCTGTGGCGGTCCTCATGAGAGCCCGTTTCATCATAGTGCTAGATGCTGTTTGCGACTGCACTTTTCCGTGTTTGACTGACCTTCATGTCTTAAAGTAATGATGGACTCTTGTTTCTCTTTGCTTATTTGAGCTGTTCTTGCCATAATATGTACTTTTACCAAATAATGCTATCTTCTGTGTACCTCCCCTACCTTGTCACAACACTACTGATTGGCTGAAACGCATTAAGGAAAGAAATTCCACAAATTAACTTTTAACAAGGCACACCTGTTAATTGAAATGCATTCCAGGTGACTACCGCGTGCATCTGGTTGAGAGAATGCCAAGAGTGTGCAAATCTGTCAAGGCAATGGGTGGCTACTTCGACAAATCTCAAATATAAAAAATACATTGATTTGTTTAACACATTTTTGGTTACTACATGATTCCATAAGTGTTATTTCATTGTTTTGATGTCTTCACTATGATTCTACAATGTAGGACCACGTTTGGGACATCCTGATCTAGAGAGTTTCCTAACCCTGGTCCTCCAGTACCCCAACAGTACACATTTTTCATTACAGCCGTGGAGAAACACACCTCATTCAGCTCATTGAGGGCTTGATGATTAGTTGACAAGTTGAGTCAGGTGTACTTGTCCAGGGTTATAATAACAATATGTACCATTGAGCGTACATGAGGCCAGGGTTGGGAAACACCTCTATACTCTAGCTAACCACCATATACTGAAATATCCACAGCCAGCCATAAATCATGAGTTAGAAGATTATGAAGTTAATTATTAGTTAAGAGGATTGCAGATAAATCACAATCAGTAAAAAAAAAAAAAAAAGATTTTTCATCAACAAGCATTTCGCTATACCCGCATTAACATCTGCTAAACATGTGTATGTGACCAATCACATTTGTTTTGATTTTGATCAATGATCAGCAGATAGCCCACCCTCTTTTATCAATGTCAATCATGTCTTTAGGAGGCACTGTAACTTCCTTGCTTATAATTTGCGATGATTGTGTGCTGCTGCGGAAATAAATAGGTCAATGCTCAAAATGTAAATAACAAAATCATGACAGAAGCGGTTATTATGTTATGAATTTTGAGATATGAATGATGAAATTCACCAGGGGGGTGCCGGTGGGTGCCCTTATTCATTGTGAGATATGAATGATGAAATTCACCAGGGGGGTGCCGGTGGGTGCCCTTATTCATTGTGAGATATGAATGATTAAATTCATCAGGGGGGTGCCGGTGGGTGCCCTTATTCATTGTGAGATATGAATGATTAAATTCATCAGGGGGGTGCCGGTGGGTGCCCTTATTCATTGTGAGATATGAATGATGAAATTCATCAGGGGGGTGCCGCTGGGTGCCCTTATTCATTGTGAGATATGAATGATGAAATTCACCAGGGGGGTGCCGGTGGGTGCCCTTATTCATTGTGAGATATGAATGATGAAATTCATCAGGGGGGTGCCGCTGGGTGCCCTTATTCATTGTGAGATATGAATGATGAAATTCACCAGGGGGGTGCCGGTGGGTGCCCTTATTCATTGTGAGATATGAATGATTAAATTCATCAGGGGGGTGCCGGTGGGTGCCCTTATTCATTGTGAGATATGAATGATGAAATTCACCAGGGGGGTGCCGGTGGGTGCCCTTATTCATTGTGAGTACCTGCCCCCTCACAGCCCTATTAGTTCAGGGATTCTTTAAAGACGGGACAATCTCAACTTTTTCCCACAAATATTTGTCTTAATAGTAATTGTGTTAATATTAACACAGTTTGAAATAAATATTTTGATAGACCAAAGTATCAGTTATTTATTTTCTCAGAAATGTGCAACTAACTGGATTCATGTCAACTTTGTCAGACACCGTAAAAGGCTAATTTTGTTAGCATTTTAGCACGTTTTTGTTTTTACATAAAACAACAATCATGCCTCCCGAGTGGCGCAGTGGTCTAAGGCACTGCATCGTAGTACTAGCTGTGCAACTAGAGATTCTGGGTTCGAGTCCAGGCTCTATTGCAACCGGCCGAGACTGGGAGACCAATGGGGAGGTGGACAATTGGCCCAGCGTCGTCCAAGTTAGGGGAGGGTTTGGCCAGCATGGATGTTGTTGTCCGATTGCGCACTAGCGACTACTGTGGTGGGCCGGGCGCAGTGCCTGCTGATATGGTTGCCAGGTGTACAGTGTTTCCTCCGACAGATTGGTGCGGCTGGATTCTGGGTTAATTGGGCATTGTGTCAAGAAGCACTGCAGCTTGGTTGGGTTGTGTTTCGTAGGATGCACGGCTCTCAACCTTCGCCTCTCCTGAGTGCGGGAGTTGAAACGATGAGACAAAACGGTAACTACCAATTGGATACCACGAAATTGGGGAGAAAAAGGCAAACTTAATTTTTTTTTTTTAAATACAAATAAAAAATAAAACGACATTCATAAAGCAAACATTATCACACAGACAATACTTCAAAAGTGTGAACATTGTTGCAGAACAGTGATTTTTTATGAATATTGACCCCAAAACAATATTTTGAGGGAGTTAGCCATCAGTGATGGATTTAACCAGCCACTGACGGAGTTGACAACGATACTCAAAACATTTTCACCCCTAAAAATGAAAGTTCAATACAAACATTTCTCAAACATGGATAATTATTCATTTGAAAATCCCCAATAAAAACATGACCATTCTATCAGATATTCAACATAAATAAATCTGACGGAGTTGACAGCTCATTCAAGTCATATACACAGTAGCAATTTCATTTTTCCTCAGTTGCTTTATGATTCTAAAACCTTATTAAATCTAACATATTTGAACCAGAATTCATATTATATCTTGATCTATCAGGCAGATGGAGTTGACAGTTTATGGTTGTGAACATGGTGATTTCAATATTGTTTGTTTAAATCTATCAAAAGGAGAGGAGTTTACAGACCATGAGAAGTCTTGTGACACTACAACAAGGGGTCCTTATGGTATAGCTGCCCCTGCTTATTCCTGATTCATTTAGGATTTTAGACATATTGACCAAATCTCCGGGCACATCGTTTAGGTTTGAGAGAAATGTTCTTTAAAGTCCCAGAGGGTTATTGCAAGAAACTACATAAGATAATTGTTCAGTTAATATCTATCATTGGCAGTTCATAGAATTCGAAACACCTTTTTGAAGGGTTTCAAATTGGGATCCTTCGCTCCAGACAAAGGCATTTCCATACTATAGAGCTGACATGGAAATGACTAACATAGAAAGTATTTAGAAAATTCCCAAAACAGATCTTTTCCCTTGTAAAATTATCATAAATATGTTTTAAGCTCAAATATATATATTTTGTAACTATAAAAACAATGTTTCCCTGTCGAACGAGGATTGTCCCGACTTTCAATGTGAGTGGGGTATGGAAACTCGAACATGAACTTTAACGATGGTCACTCACCTGAACCGCTAATAGGCCATCTACATCAGGAAGAATACGGTAAGTGTGAACGTGCCGTTGGAACCTGAAAAGGTGAAAATAACATTTATGAAGGTACTATGAACTCCAAGACATCACAACAGCATTATACCACTGCCGTGGGACAGAAATAAACTGAGGAAGAGCAGATGTGCTGCCCTTGTTAAAAAACACTGCAACTTTATAAACAAGACACCAATTTGTTGATGGTGTGACTCATTTAAGTGGTTATTTGAGCAACTTCACAGTCCACTGCGGTAGCATGAGACTACATGACTACCCACAGACCTACTGTTTTCACACACCACTGTTTACACAAGCCACAGCTACACAAACCGTCCCGAGGGGTGTCACTCGCCTGAAACATGTGGGCTTCATGTTCCATAATACTCACTTGGTAGTAAAATCATACCACTAGTCTTTGTCAAGTACACAAAGGAGAGCTAACTTTTATCTCTACTACCTCGCATGACCTTGAGAAACAGTACAGTAAATGCCTGTGAACTCTCCCTCTGTTAATAGCCCCTTGTTGAAAGCCTTCTGTTGAAAGCCGCTTGTTGAATTTTATTTATCCAGTATTTTACCAGGTAAGTTGACTAAGAACACACTCTCATTTGCAGCAATGACCTGGGTACAAGTTAGAGGGGAATGAATGAGCCAATTGTAATTAGCTGACCAATTGATTATTAGCTGACCGTGATGGTTTGAGGGCCAGATTGGGAATTTAGACAGGACACGGGGGTTAACACCCCTACTCTTACAATAAGTGCCATGGGATCTTTAATGAGCTCAGAGAGTCAGGACACCCATTTAACATCCCATCTGAAAGACAGCACCCTACACAGGGCAGTGTCCCCAATCACTTCCTTGGGGCATTGGGATATTTTTTAGACCAGAGGAAAGAGTGCCTCCTACTGGTCCTCCAACACCACTTACAGCAGCATCTTGTCACCCATCCAGGGACTGACCGAGTCAAACCCTGCTTAGCTTCAGAAGCAAGCCAGCAGTGGTATGCAGGGTGGTATGCCGCTGGCATAAAAAGTCCCCCTGTTGAAAGCCCCCTGTTGAAAGCTTGACCTTGTGATGCCTGGTAGAAAAGCACACGTACAATTCATCTAAAATGAATGCATATTTTCCAGTAATGAAGTTAGAGAATATGCAAAGAAACAGTAGACCTGTATTGATGTGGAGATTAGATTAGATTTAGACGGTGTCTAAATTACATGGTCCTTCTGTAGCTCAGTTGGTAGAGCATGGCGCTTGTAACGCCAGGGTAGTGGGTTTGATTCCCGGGACCACCCATACGTAGAATGTATGCACACATGACTGTAAGTCGCTTTGGATAAAAGCGTCTGCTAAATGGCATATATTATTATATTATTATATTATAGACACCGTTGCCTTAGAGAACACAAAACCCAATATATACCTCGGCCTAAACATCAACGTCACACCTAACTGCCACAAAGCTGTGAACGATCTGAGAGACAAGGCAAGAAGGGCCTTTTATGCCATCAAAAGGAGCATCAAACATCATTAGTGTACAGTAGGCCTGTATTAATGTGGAGAGTGTGGGAGACGGAGACGGGGGGGGGGGGCTAGAACCCATTGCCCTTTATGGTTGTGACGTCTGGGGTCCGCTCACCAACCAAGAACTCACAAAATGGGACAAACACCAAATTGAGACGCTTGCAGACGCATGCAGAATTCTGCAAAATGATTCTCTGTGTACAACGTAAAATAACAAATAATGCTTGCAGAGCGGAATTAGGCCGATACCCGCTAATTATCAAAATCCAGAAAAGAGCCATTAAATTATACAACCACCTAAAAGGGAGTGATTCTCAAACCTTCCATAACAAAGCCATCACCTACAGAGAGATGAACCTGGAGAAGTGTCCCCTAAGCAAGCTGGTCCTGGGGCTCTGTTCACAAACACAAACACACCCCACAGAGCCCTAGGACAGCAACACAATATATATATTTTTATTTAACCTATATTTACCAAGGCAAATCAGTTAAGAACAAATTCTTATTTACAATGACCGCCTATTAGATCCAACCAAATCATGAGAAAACAAAATGATAATTACTTGACACATTTGAAAGAATCAACAAAAAATCAGAGCAAACTAGAATGCTATTTGGCCCTAAACAGAGAGTGCACAGTGGCAGAATACCTGACCAGTGTGACTGACCCAAACGTTGACTATGTACAGACTCAATGAGCATGACCTTGCTATTGAGAAAGGCCACCGTAGGCAGACCTGGCAGACCCATATCTACTGGGTGAAATACCACAGTGTGCCATCACAGCAATAAGATTTGTGACCTGTTGCCACAAGAAAAAGGCAACCAGTGAAGAACAAACACCATTGTAAATACAACCCACATTTATGTTTATTTATTTTCCCTTTTGTACTTTAACCATTTCCACGTCGTAACAACACTGTATATAGACATAATATGACATTTTAAATGTCTTTAGTCTTTTGGAGTGTAACTTTTACTGTACATTTTCATTGTTTATTTCACTTTATTCATTATCTAGTTCACTTGCTTTGGCAATGCTAACATATGTTTCCCATGCCAATAAAAGCCCTTGAATTTAATTGAATTGAGAGAGAGGGAGCAAACGAGCGAGCGAGGGAGAGAGAGGGAGTGAGAAAGAGAGAGGGAGTGAGAAAGAGAGAGGGAGTGAGAAAGAGAGAAGGATTGAGAAAGAGAGAGGGAGTGAGAAAGAGAGAGGGAGTGAGAAAGAGAGAGAGAGTGAGAAAGAGAGAGGGAGTGAGAAAGAGAGAGGGAGTGAGCGAGCGAGCAGCATGAGCAGCAGTGGGGCTCAGCTTTCAGGAATGTGTCTGGCTCAGGGCCGCTTTGCACAGAGAGCCATGTGGTCACAGCAGCTCCCTCCCTCTTCCAGGGGCCCCAAGGAAGACTGAATGAAGGAGAGAGGAGACGAGAGGAGAGGGGGGCAGGGAGCCCTAACCAGGGTTACACACACACACTGGCCAGGCTGGGTTGGGCTGTATCAGGACAGGGCAGCCTGACTGTTCTTGGGCTGAGCCACAGCCTTCTCCCTGCCCACCGACCCAGCTCTGGGTGAGACTGATGGAGATGACAGAGAGACAGGCTGCTGAATACAATACAGACATTGAGACAGTCAGTGAGACATTCTATAAAACTTGTGAATATGAGGTTAGTTCCCCTTCCACTGACATGTAGGGGAAAGTTACCAGTGTCCCGTGAGCAGGTGTGGGTGTCTGACTGCGAGCACCACTGGGTTCATAATGACCATACACACTCAGAGATGGAAAAGAGGTGTGTGTGTGTGTGTGTGTGTGTGTGTGTGTGTGTGTGTGTGTGTGTGTGTGTGTGTGTGTGTGTGTGTGTGTGTGTGTGTGTGTGTGTGTGTGTGTGTGTGTGTGTACTCACAGCAGACAGAGGGCGTAGGCTCCAGGCACGGACTCACTGTCCCTGACAAGGAAGCTGCCGTCCCTCCCAGCCCGGGCCAACAGGTCCTCTGCATGCACACGGCTGATGTCACGGTGGTACCACGCCGCCATCGCCATGACATCCGACGGTGTTGTTGTCCACCTGTCAGTCAGTGGAGTGTCTGTCTTTCCAACAGAGTAAACCACAGTAAGGTAGAAGGTCAGAGGCGACACACACAGTCTGTCTCAGACACCTGTGTCATGGCACCATGGGACCCTCCAATCAGGAGCTCACGTTGTGCTGTCCTCTTGAGTGTTCACAGCTTCTCCAGCATTCTGGTCCTAATTAATAAGGTCAACTCAGGAACATCAACAGCAGCCCTCCTCATTTACTACAGGCACCCCCTCCGGGGTCTTACTGGGTTACGCGTCCTATTGTGGTTGAGGATTGTTGCCGTTGTAGAGTCAGAGTGAATAACCCTCCCACAGATTTCTGTGTGTGTCCAGATTCCAGAACTTCAGTTGCTTCCTCTAGATGAACTTTGGCCCACCTTGCTGTTAGTTCCCCCTCAGAAAGACACCCTCTCAGTGTGCAGGCTGCTGTCAGCCGGATGTTCGTCTCAGGCAGACAGAGCCCATTGTGGAGGAGAGAGAGAGAGAGAGAGAGAGAGAGAGAGAGAGAGAGAGAGAGAGAGAGAGAGAGAGAGAGAGAGAGAGAGAGAGAGAGAGAGAGAGAGAGAGAGAGAGAGAGAGAGAGAGAGAGAGAGAGAGAGAGAGGAGCAATGGTGCGTAAAGCCAACCACCCCTGGGGGCACTGACAGCAGTGCCTGTAGCCTCACCACAAACACCAGCAATGCTCCTGCCTGCTGTCCCCTCAAAAGCCCTGCATGCAAACAACACAGAAAAGAAGAACCAAAAGCAGTCATTCAGCCACACAAACAAACCCTGCTGCACAGCCTGCTGTGGCGGATAGAAGTCAGCGCCCAGGCAGCCGTGCAAGAGAAACCAGACAAATTCAAATCATTTCCCAGTTGTTTTGCCATATAAGGGAAAGGGGGAACACCCTACATAGAGTTCATCTGATGGTTGCAGTTCTCTCTGGATATCAGTCTCTCTCTCTCCCTCTCTGTTTTCAGACGTAGATTCCAGAGGGTGGATGGGGGGTGTTGGTGGGGGATGTCCAGGGTCCCTGGTCGGTCCTGTGCTGAGAGTGTTTTGGGGAGGTCCCATCCCCCTGGGGTAATGTGTTCCGTATCTCTTTGTAGTATCGTCAGAGGAGGAGGGGAACGGGTAGTAGAGGACGAGAGGACTAGCCCTGTTAGAGCACAACGCGGGCAGCACAGACAGAGGAAGTGACTCCCCGCTCCAGATGTGAGTAAGAAGGAAGAGAGAGAGAAAAAAAACTGACGGAGCAGCCAAAATAATTCCTGCGAGTGACTATACTTCATTAACCAACACTGCCAGCAGACTCCTTTCTCTGGGCTCACCCCTCCCTTGTCCTCCTCCTCCCCCCTCATTCTCTTCCATCTTTTCCCTGAATTTTCAAAGACCAAACACAGCAACGCCGTGCACACTCAGGTGGGTTGCTTGGCACAGCCACTGTGTCTCACTTGTGCGTTCTAGTCCTCTTTTCCAGACTTTTTTCCACTGTGCTGGCTAGCTTCACCCCTCTCTCTTTATCCCTCCAACCGTCTCCTTCTCTTCCCCTCTCTCTTTCTCAACTCTCTCTTTCACCTCCCCCTCTCTCTTTCTCCATGTCACTCTCCCTAACTTCCCTGCCTTCTCTCCCTCCTTTCTCAGCAGAAAAGCAGCCTCCATATGAATTTGATCATCCCTTACTTTCTGAATCATATTTTTGTCCTCCACAACAATGCCCCTCCTCTTCTCCCAGGGTATTGTGGTCAGTTTTTTGCCTCCAGCTGTGCTGCCTCTTACTACTCAGCAGAAATCCATCACACACACCATTGCCCACCCTCCCAACTCCTCTGTTTATTACAGGCCCAATGCCATCTCACCACTTTCTGAAGGTCATAAACCAGTCATTGTTGTGCCTCCATGTGGCTGCGTCTTATTTTTACAACCTTTATTTAACTAGGCAAGTCAGTTAAGAACAAATTCTTATTTACAATGACGGCCAAGGAACAGTGGGTTAACTGCCTTGTTCAATGGCAGAACAACAGATTTTTAACTTGTCAGCGCGGGCTTCGATCCAGCAACCTTTCGGTTACTGGCCCAATGCTCTAACCACTAGGCTACCTGCTGCCCCTTATTGGACAGTGACTGCTGAGGTCCACACCACTCTGCCCACCCATCCTAACTCGGTCCTGTCTGGTCCTGTCTGACCCTGTCTTATTATTACCCTGGGCTCATCCATCACCTGTCGCTGTCCGTTCAATTACCAGGGCTAATATGTTTAAGGAAACACTGGATTACACAGGAATCTATAACAACCAACCTGCCCTTTCTTGTAACTTAGTTATCTACTTTCACTTTCTATAATGGCTCTAAGTTCTGCACTGATGGAGGAAGCCTGTCTACCATATCAGCTCGACGGATGTATCAGCGCTAGCAAACGATCACATATTACAGAGGGAAATCCAGATGCAAGCTACCCAGACAAACTAAATGTCTTCTATGCTCGCTTCGAGGCAAGCAACAATGAACCTTGCGTGAGAGCACCAGCTATTCCAGACGACCTTGTGATCTCGCTCTTGCGAATGTAAACAGGTTAACATTCGTAAGGCCCCAGGGCCAGATGGAATACCGAGCATGGGCTGACCAGCTGGCAAGTGTCTTCACTGACATTTTCAAGCTATCTGTAATACCAACTTGTTTTAAGCAGACCACCACTGTACCCGTGCCCAAGAATGCCAAGGTAACCTGCCAAAATGAGTATCGCCCCGTAGCACTCACATATATGGCCATGATCCCAGAAACCCTAGACCCACTCCAATTTGCATACCGCCCCAAAAGATCCACAGATGAGTATCTCTTGTACTCCACACTGCCCTCACCCACCTGGACAAAAGGAATAGCTATGTAAGAATGCTGTTTATTGACCTCAGCTCACCATTCAACACCATAATCCCCTTCAAGCTCATCACCAAGCATAGGATCCTGGGACTGAACGCCTCCCTCAAAAGATCCTCAAAAAGATCTACAGCTGTACCATTAAGAGCATCTTGACTGGTTGCATCACCACTTGGTACCGCAACTGCAAGGCACAGACGTTGGTGAGTACGGCCCAGTACGTCACTGGGGCCGAGCTCCCTGCCATCCAGGACCTCTATACCAGGCGGTGTCAGAAGAAGGCCCCCCAAAAAAGACTCTTGTGTTTTTAATATATTGTGTCTATTGCTACATTTAAGGTCTTGCCTGTTTATTGCATGGGTGCTTTCGTCTGTGAAGACCTTTTGATATTTAATCCTGATTTAATACTGCAAGCTTTGCTGTGTTACACTAGGATCTGGTTTGCTGTGTTTTCCACCTGTTTGCTGTGCGCTGACTAAGATACTTCCTCTGACATTGCATGCAACTACTCAATTATTGCTGTAGCCATTTGGTACTGAAGACTGAGACACACTGTAACTTGCCTTTTTGGTCTGATTCCAAGCCCAACCAGTACAGCCCCGTTTGTACATTTTCACCTGATATCTTTGTAATAAAAGGATATTATTGATAATCCCGTGTTGCGTTTCTATACCGGTACCCAGTTCTAGTGTCTATTGATCCTGCCTTATCCTAAAACCTGTGGTGGTTACATTTGGTGTATTAGACATTTCTGTGTAAAATCCCCCACGTTACATACCCACACACACATAACATACTGACACCACACACACAAACACACCTTCACACTCACAACATACGCTGCTACTACTGCATCTATCCCTGTTGCCTAGTTACCCCTGCTATTTGCATTTAGCTACCTCAATTAGCTCGTACCACTGCACATCAACTCGGTACTGGTACTCCCTGTATACAGCCATGTTATTTTTACTTGTTATTGTTATTTGTTATTCACTGTGTATTTATTCCTCATGTCACTATTTCTAATTTTTTTATCTATTTTTTTACATATTGTTCTTTAACTCTGCATTGTTGGAAAAGCATTTCAATCAATCTAGCAATCAATCAAATGTATTTATAAAGCCCATTTCACATCAGCAGATGTCACAAAGTGCTACACAGAAACCCAGCCTAAAACCCAAAACTGCAAGCAGTGCAGATGTAGAAGCACATTGGCTATGAAACACTCCCTAGAAAAGCAGGAATCTAGGAAGAAACCTAAAGAGGAACCAGGCTCTGAGGTGTGGCTGTGCCGGGTGGAGATTATAACAGAACATGGCCAAGATGTTTGACCAGCAGAGTCAAATAATAATCACAGTGGTTGTAGAGGGTGCAACTGGTCAGTACCTCAGGAGTAAATGTCAGCTGGCTTTTCATATCTGTGCATTCAGAGGTCGAGACAGCAGGTGCAGTACAGAGGGAGAGAGAGTCGAAAACAGCAGGTCTGGGACAAGGTAGCATGTCCGGTGAACAGGTCAGGGTTCCCTAGCCGCAGGCAGAACAGGAGCAACAGCACAACCAGGTGGACAGGGGACAGCCACGAGTAATCAGACCAGGTAGTCCTGAGGCATGATCCTAGGGCTCAGGTCCTCCGGGAGGGGAGGGATGGATAGAGAAAGAGAGAGAGAATTAGAGGGAGCATACTTCAATTCACAGAGGACACCAGATAAGACGGGAGAATTACACCAGATATAACAGACTGACCCTAGCACCCTGGAACATAGACTACTGGGGCCCCGTCCAACGATATCCCCGGACAGGGCCAAACAGGCAGGATATATCCCCACACACTTTGCCAAAGCACAGCCCCAACACCACTAGAGGGATATTAACAGACCATCAACAGACCACCAACTTACTATCCAGAGACAAGGCTGAGCATAGCCCACGAAAATCTCCCCCATAGCACAAACCCGAGGGGGCGCCAACCCGGACAGGAAGATGACGTCAGTGACTCAACCCACTCAAGTGACACACCACGTGGTCCTTCTGTGGCTCAGTTGGTAGAGCATGGCGCTTGTAACGCCAGGGTAGTGGGTTCGATTCCCGGGACCACCCATACGTAGAATGTATGCACACATGACTGTAAGTCGCTTTGGATAAAAGCGTCAGCTAAATGGCATATATATATATACACCAGTCCTAGGGAGACGGCAGGGAAGAGCACTAGTAAGCCAGTGACTCAGCCACTGTAATATGGTCAGAGGCAGAGAATCCCAGGGGAAAGAGGGGAGCTGGCCAGGCAGAGACAGCAAGGGTGGTTCGTCACTCCAGTGCCCTGCCATTCACCTTCGCACTCCTGGGCCAGACTACACTCAATCATAGTTCAGTAAAGACTTAAAGGTCGAGAACGAATCTGCGTCTCTCACATGGATAGGCAGACCATTCCATAGAAATGGAGCTCTATAGGAGAATGCCCTGCTGCCAGCTGTTTGCTTCAAAATTCTAGGGACAATAAGGAGTCCTGCGTCTTGTGACCGTATCGTAGGGCATGGCGAAATTGGAGCGATAGGTAGCAGCAAGTCCATGCAATGCTTTGTAGGTTAGCAGTAAAACCCTTGAAATCAGCCTTAGCCTTAACAGGAAGCCAATGTAGAGAGGCAAGCACTGGAGTAATATTATCAAATGTTTTGGGGGGGTTCTAGCAGCCGTGTTTAGCACTAACTGAAGTTTATTTTGTGCTTTATCCAGGTAGCCGGAGAGTAGAGCATTGCAGTAGTCTAAACTAGAAGTGACAAAAACATGGATTCATTTTCTGCATCATCCAACTGATGACACTGCTGCATCACCACGTCCTGATCTGTCCCAAAGTCAGACTTAATCTGTTGGAAATAGAAAAAAATAAATAAAAAAATAAAAAAAGAGGAAGCAGGGCAGAGGAAAGGTCAGAAAGAGAAAGGGGGAGAGAGAGAGTGAGGGAGATAGAAGGGGAACCTTGGTTACCAACCAGTTTCTGGATCCATGGTATTTCCCAAGAAATGTGGTCTTTGGATATGCGTATGTCCTAGTAGATCTCTTGGCACTGTTCTACATAAAGTTAGGGACATCACTCTTTTACCCTGGAATTTCTCCAAGCCTGGTAATCCTAATCTGACAATTTAGTGACCCTATATATCTCATAGCTAATACCTGCCTGTCCATCACCACTGAGAAAGCATGGGAGGACACAGAAACAGGTGGACCTCATGGCTGACGTACGTTGCTCAGTACTGGTGCTTTAGTTGGGGGCCTGACTACACATTGTATTGATATAGATGAGTATAGTGCAATATAAAGTCAATACAGAGTCCTACACCACAACTGTTTGAATTGGTCATTTTGATAAATGTGATAACATTTTCAAAATGTACACATTTCTGTTTTATCCATACACATTAGACTCCTTGCCTACCTGTCCTTCACTCTCCATCACAGGAGGTTGGTGGCACCTTACTTGATGCCATTCCGTTTGCTCTGTTCCAGACATTATTATGAGCCGTCCTTCCCTCAGCAGCCTCCACTGCTCTCCGTGTCACTTGTTGTGGCTTTTATAATCCTGCAGGGTGTGGTGATTCTCTGTGTTATAACTGGTCTCTCCAGCGGTCTGGAACATTGATTAAGTTACTTGTTGTCTATATCAAGTTTTCAACCACATGGAGCGCAAATGGGAACGAGTTTAGCTGTAAGGGGATTAGATGAAGACATACTTTGTGATCTCCTTCCTTCAGCTGAAATTGGCAGGCGAATACTGTGAAAACTCATTATATAACCAAGGGAGAGGCCTGAAAATACAACTATGGTGTTGGATGTTCCTGGACAAAGCTTTTTTCTGTGTACCTTAATCCCTCTACATCCTTTTTTTTGGCACCAGCTAAAAATAGGAGATAAATAGGAAATACATATTGATTTCATTGATTTCATTATACAATTCTTGTAATGCATGCTTACAATGCAAAGTATGGACCATACTGTACCAACAACACATTGGGATGGCATCCTAGTCCACCCATTTAGTGCACTTCAATTAACGGTGTCTAAAAGCAGCACTGAGTCCAGTTAAGCCCAGTGTGAATGAGGATAGGCGATTTTCTACACACTTATAGCAACTTAGGCTTTCCTTGAGAAGTGGAGAATCAAGCTGCCAGAAGTGCGAGGCGTAAGAGGCTTATCAATAAGACGCAGCCAATGATTTCACACTAACATTGCTATTCTGGCATCTCAAGTCCAAACGATATCTCTCATCGATAAAGAAATCACACACAGTGGATATTACGATATCAATATCTGGACTTGCCCACCTTGACTTATTGGAATGGAAAGGAAGGAACATTAGTCTTAACCTTTCGTTACATATATAATTTAGCAAGGGTCTTTAAACTGACAGTAGGCACAGAGTATTATCATCAAAAAACTGTTGTGGAATAGGGTGGATTTGATCAACTTCTTTGAATGAACAGTCGTGGCCAAAAGTTTTGAGAATGACACAAATATTAATTTTCACAAAGTCCGCTGCCTCAGTTCGTATGATGGCAATTTGCATATACTCCAGAATGTTATGAAGAGTGATCAGATGAATTGAAATTAATTGCAAAGTCCCTCTTTGCCATGCAAATTAACTGAATCCCACAAAAAAACATGGTTATCTGCAAGGAAGCATGTTCCGTCATCATTGCTTTGCACAAAAAGGGCATCACAGGCAAGGATATTGCTGCCAGTAAGATTGCACCTAAATCAACCATTTATTGGATCATCAAGAACTTCAAGGAGCACGGTCCAATTGTTGGGAAGAAGGCTTCAGGGCGCCCAAGAAAGTCCAGCAAGCGGCAGGACCGTCTCCTAAAGTTGATTCAGCTGCGGGATCACGGCACCACCAGTACAGAGCTTGCTCAGGAATGGCAGCAGGCAGGTGTGAGTGCATCTGCACGCACAGTGAGAGGAAGTCTTTTGGAGGATGGCCTGGTGTCAAGAAGGGCAGCAAAGAAGCCACTTCTTTCTAGTAAAAACATCAGTGACAGACTGATGTTCTGCAAAAGGTTCAGGGATTGGACTGCTGAGGACTGGGGTCAAGTTGTTTTCTCTGATGAATCCCCTTTCCCCTTTCCGATTGTTTGGGGCATCTGGAAAAAAAGCTTGTCCGGAGAAGACAAGGTGAGCGCTACCATCAGTCCTGTGTCATGCCAACAGTAAAGCATCCTGAGACCATTCATGTGTGGGGTTGCTTCTCAGCCAAGGGAGTGGGCTCACTCACAATTTTGCCTAAGAACACAGCCATGAATAAAGAATGGTACCAACACATCCTCCGAGAGCAACTTCTCCCAACCATCCAGGAACAGTTTGGTGACGAACAATGCCTTTTCCAGCATGATGGGGCACCTTGCCATAAGGCAAAAGCGATAGCTAAGTGGCTCGGGGAACAAAACATCGATATTTTGGGTCCATGGCCAGGAAACTCCCCAGACCTTAATCCCATTGAGAACTTGTGGTCAATCCTCAAGAGGCGGGTGGACAAACAAAAACCCACAAATTCTGACAAACTCCAAGCATTGATTACGTAAGAATGGGCTGCCATCAGTCAGGATGTGGCCCAGAAGTTAATTGGCAGCATACCAGGGCGGATTGCAGAGGTCTTGAAAAAGAAGGGTAACAACACTGCAAAAATTGACTCTTTGCATCAACTTCATGTAATTGTCAATAAAAGCCTTTGACACTTATGAAATGCTTGTAATTATACTTATTCCATAGTAACATCTAACAAAAATATCTAAAGACACTGAAGCAGCAAACTTTGTGGAAATTAATATATGTGTCATTCTCAAAACTTTTGGCCACGACTGTACAGGACATGTGGTGCCCATTTGAAATATATGAATCTGTCACCTGTATTGGCAGTGGTTGTAGAAAAAAAGCGTCTGCTAAATGGCATATATAGAATGTTTAAAATAGCAGCCTCAGTCAGATCTAGACATTGCACAGAGTTAACTCAGACCGAGCTCATTTTAAGCAGATTTTAACATATTAACATTGCGCTAACCAATTTCATTTAGGCATTAGCAAAATCTCCTCGAGTAGCTTTACTCCTTGCCGCTTGGTTAATGCCACTTATGGAGTATACTTCAGACAAAACGGGAGGGATCTTTAAGTGTGTCTATGTACATGAAGTTGTCTTGAATTTGTTAGGACAGCCATGGGGAAGAGGATGGATTCAGAAGTGAAATGTCTTAATCTGAACTCAACTCAGATTAAGGGACCAATGCATTGTTCTGGTAATCTCAACTCCCAGTGATTAGCTACACTGGTTTAGATTCATACACTTAGAAAAAAAGGTGCTATCTAGAACCTAAAAGGGCTAATCGGCTGTCGAAATAGGAGAACCCTTTGAATAACCCTTTTTGGTTCCAGTTAGAACCCTTTTGGGTTCCATGTGGTTCTACATGGAACCCAAAATGGTTCTACCTGGAACAAAAAGGGTTATCTTATGGGGACAGCCGAAGAACCCCTTCCTTTGGAACCATTTTTTCTAAAAATGTATTATGATATCAACATCAATAAAATAAATATATTTCCCAAGGTACATATTCACTTTGCCACAGACCTGACCAATAGACACTAAGATACAGGAATGAGGAAGCGTTTGTTCCTTTTAGTTAATGCACACAGAGCAGATGCACTCGAAAAAGAAAAAGGTTCCTAGAAACTTTACCTTAAATTGAGGAGATATTAAACATGTTCAGTTAAGTGCCTGCACCTGCTGTTTTTTCAGTTTGGCAGTTAGGTTCCTGCAAGAACCCCCAAGAACTAAGAAGGTTCCTCGACTAACCCTAACTCCTATGGGTTTCTTGGAAGTACCTTTTGGGGGCATTTTTCAGTGTCAATAACCCTAATGTTCTTCAAAGAACTTTAAGGACCTTAGGAGAACCCTTGTTTGAACCCCTCATTTTTTGTGTGTTCATTGTTCTTCGTCGTCATTGAATGATTGACTATACTGCAGATGCATTGTAACAGGCCCACAATGTGGTTACGATGTGGATGTATTTGACTGTTTTCACTGCCTAACATTTAGAAGTAGTCCCTTTTCAGGTTTAGAAGAAGTGACTGCTAAATGCTAACCTCCGTTCATATATAAACGGATAGCATAGCTAGCTTAGAGAAATCAGTGATGGGAGTCAAAGTCATTTTTAACTGTCATGCAGTTGATAGGTGACGATGACGTGAACATGTATTGTGGTTGACATCCATGTAAGCATTATACTCCAATTTTTACCTCAACATCGTGTGAAATACACACATTGTATAAACAGTAGCCAAAATGTAGGCACATTTTGCTGGGGGGCAATGAGGCATCTCTTTCCCCCATGGCATCTTTCCCCCACACGTTTCCATGGCCTTTCCATTGTTTTGTTCGAATTCCATTTACCTCTTCACTGTATCTATTGCATCACCCTCATATGGAGAGTCATACTGAAATCAATGGAGAAAATAACCTAATCATGCTTACTGAAGGCCCGGTAGAAGCCAAAATGAACTGTTTTAGTGGAATAAGCTTTCCTTTTTGTGTTGCGTGGCTTGAATTCATACCCGATTGAAACTCAAGATATAGCTGTTGCATTTTCTGCCGCAGTGTCTTTCCTGGAGTGCCAGGTGTCTTTCAAAGAGCTGTACAGTACATATAAATAGAATCATTCTATTCTTTGCTACAGTAATATGTTCAGTAATAGAAGGGGTACTGAGGCCACTGAGGAGGAGTACAGGTCACAGGTATTAAGGTATTTACAGGTATTCCCAGTTACCCTTCTTCGGCCGGCCTGCTCTTGATCATCTCAACCTGCCCTCATGATCCGGCGACGTAATCCCCAGCAGGTGTCCTTCTGCCTGGTTACATTTAAGGAAATCCCAGCCTTTCTGGCCCATTAATGGCAGCAGGCAGGACCGGGCCATCTGTTGACAAGCAACTTCTTTCTCAGGTTAGGGTTAGGTTTAGGTTTAGAATAAGGGTCATGGTAAGGGTTAAGGTTCGGGCTAGGGTTCAAATCAAATCTAAATCTAAATGTATTGGTCACATACACATGGTTAGCAGATGTTAATGTGAGTGTAGCAAAATGCTTGTGCTTCTAGTTCCAACCATGCAGTAATCACAACTACCTTTTACACACAAGTGCAAAGGAATGAATAAGAATATGTACATATAAATACATGGATGAGCGATGGCCAAACGGCATAGGCAAGATGAGGTAGATGGTAAAGAGTACAGTATATACATATGAGATGAGTAATGTAGGGTATTTAAACATTATATTAAGTGGCATTGTTTAAAGTGACTAGTGATACATTTATAACATCCAATTTCTAATTATTAAAGTGGCTCGATATTTGAGTCAGTATGTTGGCAACAGCCACTCAATGTTAGTGATGGCTGTTTAACAGTTTGATGGCCTTGAGATTGAAGCTGTTTTTCAGTCTCTCGGCCCCAGCTTTGATGCACCTGTACTGACCTCGCCTTCTGGATGATAGCAGGGTGAACAGGCAGTGCCTCGGGTGGTTGTTGTCCTTGATGATCTTTTTGGCCTTCCTGTGACATCGGGTGGTGTAGGTGTCCTGGAGGGCAGGTAGTTTGCCCCCGGTGATGCGTTGTGCAGACCTCATTACTCTCTGGAGAGCCTTACGGTTGTGGGCGAAGCAATTGCCGTACCAGGCGGTGATACAGCCTGACCGGATGCTCTCGGTTGTGCATCTGTAAAAGTTTGTGAGTGATTTTGGTGACAAGCTAAATTTCTTCATCCTCCTGAGGTTGAAGAGGTGCTGCTGCGCCTTCTTCACTGGGCTGTCTGTGTGGGTGGACCATTTCAGTTTGTCCGTGATGTATACGCCGAGGGAACTTAAAACGTTTCACCCTCTCCACTACTGTCCTGTCGATGTGGATTGGGGGGATGCTCCCTCTGCCGTTTCCTGAAGTCCATGATCATCTCCTTTGTTTTTTTGAAGTTGAGTGAGAGGTTATTTTCCTGACACCACGCTCCGAGGGCCCTCACCTCCTCCTTGTAGACCGCCTCGTCTTTGTTGGTAATCAAGCCTACCACCGTGGTGTAGTCTGCAAATTTGATGATTGAGTTGGAGGCGTGCATGGCCACTCAGTCATGGGTGAACAGAGAGTACAGGAGAAGGCTGAGAACGCACCCTTGTGGGGCCCCAGTGTTGAGGATCAGTGGGGTGGAGATGTTGTTTCCTACCCTCACCACCTGGGGGCAGCACACCAGGAAGTCCATGACTTCAGTTGCACAAGGCGGGGTCGAGACCCAGGGTCTCGATCTTAGTCACGAGTTTGGAGGGTACGATGGTGTTAAATGCTGAGCTGTAGTCGATGAACAGCATTCTTACATAGGTATTCCTCTTGTCCAGATGGGTTAGGGCAGTGTGCAGTGTGATTGCGATTGCGTCGTCTGTGGACCTATTGCGGCGGTAAGCAAATTGGAGTGTGTCTAGGGTGTCAGGTAGGGTGGGGGTTATATGATCCTTGACAAATCTCTCAAAGCACTTCATGATGATGGAAGTGAGTGCTACGTGAGTGATAGTCATTTCGCTCAGTTATCTTAGCTTTCTTGTGAACAGGAACAATAGTGTCCCTCTTGAAGCATGTGGGGACAGCAGACTAGGATAGGGATTGATTGAATATGTCCATAAACACACCGTCCAGCTGGTCTGCGCATACTCTGAGGACGCGGCTAGGGATGCCGTCTGGGCCGGCAGCCCTGCGAGGGTTAACACATTTAAATGTTTTACTCACGTTGGCTGCGGTGAAGGAGAGCCCGCAGGTTTTGGTAGCGGGCTATGTCGGTGGCACTGTATTGTCCTTAAAGTGAGCAAAGAAGTTGTTTCGGGGAAGGGTTAAGTTTAGGGTTAGGATAAGGGTTAAGGTTAAGGCTAGGGCTTGTAGATAGTTTAAATGCTATTGATAGTCTGTATAGCATCTACAGATGGACCAGTGGCGACCCCACCTATTTTGAGCTCTACCTGCTTAGAAAAAAATAAATATATACAATACCAGTCAAAAGTTGGGACACACCTACTCATTCAAGGGCTTTTCTTTATTTTTACTTTTTTCTACATTGTAGTATAATAGTGAAGACATCAGAACTATGAAATAACACACATGGAATCATGCAGTAAGCAAAACAGTGTTAAACAAATCTAAATATATTTTAAATTCTTCCAAGTAGCCCTTTGCCTTGATGACAGCTTTGCACACTCTTGGCATTCTCTCAACCAGCTTCACCTGGAATGGTTTTGCAACAGTCTTGAAGGAGTTCCCACATATGCTGAGCCCTTGTTTCCTGCTTTTCCTTCATCTTGCGGTCAAACTCATCCCAAACCATCTCAATTGGGTTGAGGTTGGGTGATTGTGGAGGCCAGGTCACCTTTTGAGCTTTTAGTCATAAAATCTATGCAGCCTACTCAATCAATTTATATAGTGTAACGATGTACGCAAGTTCAGGGAGTGAGTGCTTTAATAAATAAATTAAACAAAACATGTAACATGTAACACAAACAATGCACAGACATGACCCAGGAACAGAAACAATGATGACTGGGGAAGGAGGTCAAGGAGGTGATGGAGTCCAGGTGAGTGTCATTATGCAAGTGACAAGTGTGCACCATAACGAGCAGCCTGGTGACCTAGATGCTGGAGAGGGAGCACATGTGACAGTACCCCCTGCCAACTCGCTGCTTCAGCTGCAGGATGCCGACCAAGATGATGATCCTGGGGATCAAGAGTGGACTGGTCACCTCTGCTAAGAGAGAGAGCATACTTGACAGTACCCCCTCCCCGGCACATTCGACTCCAGCCGCAGGACGCCAACCACAGGGACGATCCCGGGGATCCGGAGCGGCCCGTTCGCCTCCCTTGAGGCGCAGAAACCTGATGAGCTGGCCTCGGTTGATGCATGGAAACCTGTTCACCCAGCTGAGGCATGGGAGCCTATCGAACCTGCTGAGGCATGGAGCCTATCGAACCTGCTGAGGTATGGAAATCTGTCGAACCCGCCGAGGCATGGGAATCCGACAAACCGGCTGAGACCTTCCAGGTAGCTCCGGCTCCAACACCCGAACCCGACATCACCTCCAACACAAAAACAAAACAAAAGAAAACACTCCCTGATGCTTCCCTTAGTTGAGTCGTTATTCTGTAACGATTTACGCTGAGACTTGGGAAGCATGTTCAGGGAGTGAGTGTTTTAATAAATAAACAAAACAAACACGTAGCACAAACAACGCACAGACATGACCCAGGAACAGAAATAATGACAACTGGCGAATAAACCAAAGGGAGCGACATATAAAGGGCAGGTAATCAAGGAGGTGATGGAGTCCAGGAGAGTATCATTATACGCAGATGCGCGTACCGATGGTGACATATGTGCGCCATAACAAGCAGCCTGGTGACCTAGTGGCCTTAGAGGGAGCACACGTGGCCTCCTGGGCCGTATACAGCATTCCACACTGAGTTTCCTGAATTCCTATCGGACCTTGTAGTCATGGCAGTTAATATTCACATTTTTGGTGACTTTAATATTCACATGGAAAAGTTCACAGACCCACTCCAAAAGGCTTTCGGAGCCATCATCGACTCAGTGGGTTTTGTGCAACATGTCTCCGGACCTACTCACTGCCATAGTCATACCCTGGACCTAGTTTTGTCCAAAGGAATAAATAGTGTGGATCTTAACATTTTTCCTCATAACCACCATCTTATTACGTTTGCAATCGCAACAAATAATCTGCTTAGACCCCAGCCAAGGATCATCAAAAGCCGTGTTGCAAATTCTCGACAACCCAAAGATTGCTAGGTGCCTTTCCAGACTCCCTCCGCCTACCCAAGGACCTCAGAGAACATAAATTGGTTAACCACCTACCTGAGGAAATAAATGTAACTTTGCGTAATACCCTAGATGCAGTTTCATCCCTAAAAACCACTAGATTCAGTCGACACACCTAAGAAACTAGCTCCCTGGTATACAGAAAATACCCGAGCCATAAAACAAGCTTCCAGAAAATTGGAACGGAAATGGCACTCCACCAAACTGGAAGTATTCCGACTAGCTTGGAATGACTGTACCGTGTAATGTTGAAGAGCCCGGTCTGCTACTTGATCATCCTATTTTTCCAGAGAGGAGAATAAGAACGATTCTACATTTATTTTTGATACTGTCGCAAAGCAAACTAAATAGAAGCATTCCCCAAGAGAGGATGGCTTTCAGCAGTGATGAATTTGTGAACTTCTTTAATGAAAAGATCATGATCGTTAGAAAGCAAATTACGGACTCCTCTTTGAATCTGCGTATTTGTCCTAAGCTATTGTCCTGAGTCTGCACAACACTGCCAGGACCTAGGATCAATGGAGAAAATCAAGTTTTTTAATCCTATACCTCTTGACACATTCATGAAAATAGTCATGGCCTCTAAACCTTCAAGCTGCATACTGGACCTTATTCCAACTAAACTACTGAAAGAGCTGCTTCCTGTACATGGCCCTCATATGTTGAACATAATAAATGGCTCTCTATCCACTGGATGTGTACCAATCTCACTAAAAGGGGCGGTAATAAAGCCTCTCTTGAAAGAGCCAAACCTTGACCCAGAAAATTAAAAAAAAAAGATTGGCCTATATCGAATATCCCATTTCTCTCAATAAAACAACAACTGTTGCATAGCAACTCATTAACTTCCTTTAGACAAACAATGTATACAACATGCTTCAGTCTGGTTTAAGACAGCATCATAGCACCGAGACTGCCCTCATAAAGGTGGTAAATGACCTTTTAATGGCATCAGACAAAGGCTCTCCATCTGTCCTCGTGCTCCTAGACCTTAGTGCTGCTTTTGCCACCATTGATCACCACATTCTTTTGGAGAGATTGGAAACCCTAATTGGTCTAGACGGACAAATTCTGGCCTGGTTTAGATCTTATCTGATGGAAGGATATCAGTTCGTCTCTGTGGATGTTTTGTCCTCTGACAAATCAGTTCACTTCCGGCGCCGACAGAGATGGCCGCCTCGCTTCGCGTTCCTAGGAAACTATGCAGTATTTTGTTATTTTACGTGTTATTTCTTACCCCAGGTAATCTTAGGTTTCATTACATACAGTCGGGAGGAACTACTGAATATAAGAGCAACGTCAACTCACCATCATTACGACCAGGAATATGACTTTCCCGAAGCGGATCCTGTGTTTTGCCTTCCACCCAGGACAATGGATCGGATCCCAGCTGGTGACCCAAAACAAGCGAAGCGGTCTTCTGGTCAGGCTCCGGAGACAGGCACATCGCACACCACTCCCTAGCATACTACTCACCAATGTCCAGTCTCTTGACAACAAGGTTGATGAAATCCGAGCAAGGGTAGCATTCCAGAGAGACATCAGAGACTGTAACGGTCTTTGCTTCACGGAAACATGGCTCACTCGAGAGACGCTAACGGAGTCGGTGCAGCCAGCTGGTTTCTTCACGCATCGCACCGACAGAAACAAGCATCTTTCTGGTAAGAAGAGGGGCGGGGGCGTATGCCTTATGATTAACGAGACATGGTGTGATCATAACAACATACAGGAACTCAAGTCCTTCTGTTCACCTGACGTAGAATTCCTCAAATGTCGACCGCATTATCTACCAAGGGAATTCTCTTCGATTATAATCACAGCCGTATATATTCCCACCCAAGCAGACACATCGATGGCCCTGAACAAACTTTATTTGACTCTATGTAAACTGGAAACCACATATCCTGAGGCTGCATTCATTGTAGCTGGAGATTTTAACAAGACTGATCTGAAAACAAGACTCCCTAAATTCTATCAGCATATTGATTGTGCAACCAGGGCTGGTAAAACCCTGGATCATTGTTATTCTAACTTCCGCGATGCATATAAGTCCCTCCCCCGCCCTCCTTTCGGAAAAGCTGACCACGACTCCATTTAGTTGCTTCCAGCCTACAGACAGAGACTAAAACAAGAAGCTCCCGTGCTCAGGTCTGTTCAACGCTGGTCCAACCAATCTGATTCCATGCTTCAAGACTGCTTCGATCACGTGGATTGGGGTATGTTCCGCATTGCGTAAAACAACAACATTGACGAATACGCTGATTCAGTGAGCGAGTTCATTAGAAAGTGCATCGGCGATGTTATACCCACAGCACCGATTTAAACATTCCCAAACCAGAAACCGTGGATTGATGGCAGCATTTGGACCACTGCTTTTAATTAACCAGGGCAAGGTGACCGGAAACATAACCGAATACAAACAGTGTAGCTATTCCCTCCGCAAGGCAATCAAACAAGCTAAGCGTCAGTATAGAGACAAAGTAGAGTTGCAATTCAACGGTTCAGACACAAGAGGTATGTGGCAGGGTCAACAGGTAATCACGGATTACATTAAGAAAACCAGCCCCATCGTGGACCAGGATGTCTTGCTCCCAGACAGACGTGAGAATGCTGTTCATTGACTACAGCTCAGCATTTAACGCCATAGTACCCTCCAGACCCTGGGTCTCGAACCCGCCCTGTGCAACTGGGTACTGGACTTCCTGATGGGCTGACCCCAGGTGGTGAGGTTAGGTAACAACATCTCCACCCCGCTGATCCTCAACATTGGGGCCCCACAAGTGTGCGTTCTGAGCCCTCTCCTGTACTCCCTGTTCACCCACGACTGCGTGGCCATGCACGCCTCCAACTCTATCATCATATTTGCGGACGACACTACAGTGGTAGGCTTGATTACCAACGAGATGGCCTACAGGGAGGAGGTGAGGGCCCTTGGAGTGTGGTGTCAGGAAAATAACCTCACACTCAACGTCAACAAAACAAAGGAGATGATTGTGGACTTCAGGAAACAGCAGAGGGAGCACCGCCCTATCCACATTGATGGGACAGTAGTGGAGAGGGTAGTAAGTTTTAAGTTCCTCGGTGTACACAACACGGACAAACTGAATTGAACCCAACTGAACCCACACAACTGAACCCACACAGACAGCGTGGTGAAGAAGGCGCAACAGCGCCTCTTCAACCTCAGGAGGCTGAAGAAATTGGGCTTGTCACAAAAAGCACTCAGAAACTTCGACAGATGTACAATCGAGAGCATCCTGTCGGGCTGTATCACCGCCTGGTACGGCAACCACAACCGTAAGGCTCTCCAGAGGGTAGTGAGGTCAGCTCTACGCATCACCGGGGGCAAACTCCAGGACACCTACACCACCTTATGTCACAGGAAGGCCATAAAGATCATCAAGGACAACAACCACCCGAGCCACTGCCTGTTCACCCCGCTATCATCCAGAAGGCGAGGTCAGTACAGGTGCACTTAATATAATGTTTACATACCCTACATTACTCATCTCATATGTATATACTGTACTCTATATCATCTACTGCATCTTGCTATCTTTATGTAATACGTATCACTAGCCACTTTAAACTATGCCACTTTATGTGGGGTGGCAGGGTAGCCTAGTGGTTAGAGTGTTGGACTAGTAAACGAAAGGTTGCAAGTTCAAATCCCTGAGCTGACAAGGTACAAATCTGTCGTTCCGCTCCTGAACAGGCGGTAAACCCACTGTTCCTAGGCCGTCATTGAAAATAAGAATTTGTTCTTAACTGACTTGCCTACTTAAATAAAGGGGAAAAAATACAAATGTTTACATACCCTACATTTCTCATCTCATCATCTCATCTCTTGTATCTTGCATCTTGCCTATGCTGTTCTGTACCATCACTATTCATATATCTTTATGTACATATTCTTTATCCCTTTACACTTGTGTGCATAAGGTAGTAGTTGTGGAATTGTTAGGTTAGATTACTCGTTGGTTATTACTGCATTGTCGGAACTAGAAGCACAAGCATTTCTCTACACTCGCATTAACATCTGCTAACCATGTGTATGTGACAAAGAAAATTTCATTTTATTTTATTTGTAAGTTTCGGTGTTCCTCAAGGTTCCGTTTTAGGACAACTATTGTTTTCACTATATAATTTTCCTCCTGGTGATGTCATTCAGAAAAATAATGTTAACTTTCACTGCTATGTGGACGATACACAGCTGTACATTTCAATGAAACATGGTGAAGCCCCAAATTTGCCCTCCCTGAAAGCCTGTGTTTCAGACATGTAACCTTTATTGAACTAGGCAAGTCAGTTATGAACAAATTCATATTTATGATGGCGGCCTATACCGGCCAAACCCGGACAACGTTGGGCGAATTGTGCGCCACCTGGCCAGTTATGATACAGCCTGGATTCGAACCAGGGTATGTATACTGACGCCTCAAGCACTGAGATGCAGTGGATGACGACAAATGTTTTACTTTTAAACTCGGACAAAAAGGAGATTCCTATTCTAGGTCCCAAAAAACGAGATCTTCTGTTGGATCTGACAATTAATCTTGATGGTTATGCAGTCATCTCAAATAAAACTGTGAAGGACCTCGGCGTTACTCTGGACACTGATCTCTCTTTTGACAAACATATCAAGAATTCAAGGACAGCTTTTTTCCAACTTCGTATCATTGCAAAAATCAGAAACTTTTTGTCCAAAAATGATGCACTTCTAGATTAGACTACATCAATGCTCTACTTTCTGGCTACCCGGATAAAGCACTGAATAAGCTTCAGTTTGTGCTAAACATGGCTGCTAGAATCTTGACAAGAAGCAAAAAAAAAAATCAAATTACTCCAGCGCTAGCCTCTGGCTTCCTGTTAAGGCTAAAGCATTACATGGGCTTGCTCCTACCTATCTCTCCAATTTGGTCCTACCATACATACCTACATGTACGCTACGGTCACAAGACGCAGGCCTCCTTATTGTTCCTACAATTTCTAAGCAAACAGCTGGAGGCAGGGCTTTATCCTATAGAGCTCCATTTTTATGAAATGGTCTGCCTTTCCATGTGAGAGACGCAGACTCTGTCCTGATCTTTTAGTCTTTATTGAAGACTCGTCTCTTCAGTAGGTCATATGATTGAGTGTGGTCTGGCCCAGGGGTGCGAGGGTGAACGGAAAAGTATTGAAGCGACGAACCGCCCTTGCTGTCTCTGCCTGGCCGGTTCCCCTCTCTCCACTGGGATACTCTGTTTCTAACCCTATTATGGGGGCTGTGTCACTGGCTTACTGGTGCTCTTCCATGCCGTCCCTAGGAGGGGTGGATCACTTGATTGGGTTGAGTCACTGACTTTGGCGTCCCCTCGGGTTTGTGCCATGGGGGAGATCTTCGTGGGCTATACTCAGCCTTGTCTCAGAGTAGTAAGTCGGTGGTTTGTGGATGTCCCTCTAGTAGTGTGGGGGCTGTGCTTTGGCAAAGTGGATGTTTATCTTTGGACGGGGCCACAGTGTAGCTGTGGAGCCAGGCTAGTAACCATCACCCTCTGCCTTCTTCCTGTGGTGTAGCTGTGGAGCCAGCCTAGTAACCATCACCCTCTGCCTTCTTCCTGTGGTGTAGCTGTGGAGCCAGCCTAGTAACCATCACCCTCTGCCTTCTTCCTGTGGTGTAGCTAGCTGAGCCAGGCTAGTAAACATCACCCTCTGCCTTCTTCCTGTGGTGTAGCTGTGGAGCCAGCCTAGTAACCATCACCCTCTGTCTTCTTCCTGTGGTGTAGCTGTGGAGCCAGCCTAGTAACCATCACCCTCTGCCTTCTTCCTGTGGTGTAGCTGCTGAGCCAGGCTAGTAACCATCACCCTCTGTCTTCTTCCTGTGGTGTATCTAGGCTAGTAACCTTGAACACAGTTCAATGTCAGACAGATGTTGCAGGAGCTTTGTGTGATCTACTAGATCAAAGGCTTTGGACATATCAGCTATTAACACCCTCACCATTGTTGTTTTTGTGGAGTCTGTAGCTGTCAGCCAGGATTGTGTGGCTTTCACAAGGGCAGTAGTAGTGCTGGACTTTGATAGGTAGGCATACAGATTTGTGCACTCAGATAAAACTACCCATCCTTTGCTTCGAAGACAGCTTTGCACACTCTTGGCCTTCTCTCAACCAGCTTCATGAGGTAGTCAACTGGAATGCATTTCAATTAACAGGTTTGCCTTGTTAAAAGTTCATTTGTGGATTTTATTTCCTTCTTAATGCGTTTCAGTTGTGTTGTGACAAGGTAGAAGATAGCCCTATTTCGTAAAAGACCAGGTCCATAATCTGGCAAGAACAGCTCAAATAAGCAAAGAGAAACCACAGTCCATCATTACTTTAAGACTTGAAGGTCGATCAATTCGGAAAACTTCAAGAACTTTGAACGTTTCTTCAAGTGCAGTCGCAAAAACCATTAAGCACCATGATGAAACTGGCTGTCATGAGGACCACCACAGGAAAGAAGACCCAGATTCACTTCTGCTGCAGAGGATACGTTCACTAGAGTTATCTGCACCTCAGTTTGCAGCCCAAATAAATGCTTCACAGAGTTCAAGTAACAGACACATCTCAACATCAACTGTTCAGAGGAGACTGCGTGAATCTGGCCTTATGGTCAAATTTCTGCAATGAAACCACTACTGAAGGACACCAATAAGAAGAAGAGACTTGCTGGTGGAAATCTGTCCTTTGGTCTGACGAGTCCAAATGTGAGAATTTTGGTTCCAACCATCGTATATTTGTGACACACAGAGTATGTGAAAGGATGATCTCCGCATGTGTGGTTCCCATCGTGAATCATGGAGGAGGGCGTGTGATGGTGTGGGGGTGCTTTGCTAATATACTGTCATTGGTTTATTTAGAATTCAAGGCACACTTAACCAGCATGTCTCCCACAGCATTATGCAGCGATATGCCATCCCATCTTGTTTGCGCTTAGTGAGACTATCACTTGTTTTTCAACAGGACAATGACCCAACACAACTCCAGGCTGTGTAAGGGCTTTTTGACCAAGAAGGAGAGTGATAGAGTGC